>NC_134487.1:189786844-190016381 GCF_040206685.1 Ascaphus truei
CCCAGACACACTCTCTCTCTCTCTCTCTCTCTCCCAGACACACTCTCTCTCTCTCTCTCTCTCCCAGACACACTCTCTCTCTCTCTCTCTCCCAGACACACTCTCTCTCTCTCCCAGACACACTCTCTCTCTCTCTCCCAGACACACTCTCTCTCTCTCTCCCAGACACACACACTCTCTCTCTCCCAGACACACACTCTCTCTCTCTCCCAGACACACACTCTCTCTCTCTCCCAGACACACACTCTCTCTCTCTCCCAGACACACACTCTCTCTCTCTCCCAGACACACACTCTCTCTCTCTCCCAGACACACACTCTCTCTCTCTCCCAGACACACACTCTCTCTCTCTCCCAGACACACACTCTCTCTCTCCCAGACACACTCTCTCTCTCTCCCAGACACACTCTCTCTCTCTCCCAGACACACTCTCTCTCTCTCCCAGACACACTCTCTCTCTCTCTCCCAGACACACACTCTCTCCTCTCTCCCAGACACACTCTCTCTCTCTCTCTCCCAGACACACTCTCTCTCTCTCTCTCTCCCAGACACACTCTCTCTCTCTCCCAGACACACTCTCTCTCTCTCTCCCAGACACACTCTCTCTCTCTCTCCCAGACACACTCTCTCTCTCTCTCTCCCAGACACACACTCTCTCTCTCTCCCAGACACACTCTCTCTCTCTCCCAGACACACTCTCTCTCTCTCCCAGACACACTCTCTCTCTCCCAGACACTCTCTCTCTCTCTCCCAGACACACTCTCTCTCTCCCAGACACACTCTCTCTCTCCCAGACACACTCTCTCTCTCTCTCCCAGACACACTCTCTCTCTCTCTCCCAGACACACACTCTCTCTCCCAGACACACACTCTCTCTCTCTCCCAGACACACTCTCTCTCTCTCTCCCAGACACACACACTCTCTCTCTCTCCCAGACACACACTCTCTCTCTCTCCCAGACACACACTCTCTCTCTCTCTCTCCCAGACACACACTCTCTCTCTCTCTCCCAGACACACACTCTCACTCTCTCTCAGACACACACTCTCTCTCTCCCAGACACACACTCTCTCTCTCCCAGACACACACTCTCTCTCTCCCAGACACACACTCTCTCTCTCCCCAGACACACACACTCTCTCTCCAGACACACACACTCTCTCCCAGACACACACACTCTCTCTCCCAGACACACTCTCTCTCTCTCCCAGACACACTCTCTCTCTCTCCCAGACACACTCTCTCTCTCTCCCAGACACACTCTCTCTCTCTCTCCCAGACACACTCTCTCTCTCTCTCTCCCAGACACACTCTCTCTCTCCCAGACACACTCTCTCTCTCTCTCCCAGACACACACACTCTCTCTCTCTCCCAGACACACTCTCTCTCTCTCTCCCAGACACACACACTCTCTCTCTCTCCCAGACACACACTCTCTCTCTCTCCCAGACACACACTCTCTCTCTCTCCCAGACACACACTCTATCTCTCTCCCAGACACACACTCTCTCTCCCAGACACACACTCTCTCTCTCTCTCCCAGACACTCTCTCTCTCTCCCAGACACACTCTCTCTCTCTCCCAGACACACTCTCTCTCTCTCCCAGACACACTCTCTCTCTCTCTCCCAGACACACTCTCTCTCTCTCTCCCAGACACACACTCTCTCTCTCTCTCTCCCAGACACACTCTCTCTCTCTCTCCCAGACACACTCTCTCTCTCTCTCCCAGACACACTCTCTCTCTCCCAGACACACTCTCTCTCTCCCAGACACACACTCTCTCTCTCCCAGACACACTCTCTCTCTCTCCCAGACACACTCTCTCTCTCTCCCAGACACACTCTCTCTCTCTCTCTCCCAGACACACTCTCTCTCTCCCAGACACACTCTCTCTCTCTCTCTCCCAGACACACTCTCTCTCTCTCTCTCTCCCAGACACACACACTCTCTCTCTCTCCCAGACACACACTCTCTCTCTCTCCCAGACACACACTCTCTCTCTCTCCCAGACACACTCTCTCTCTCCCAGACACACACTCTCTCTCTCTCTCCCAGACACACACTCTCTCTCTCTCCCAGACACACTCTCTCTCTCTCCCAGACACACTCTCTCTCTCCCAGACACACTCTCTCTCTCTCTCTCCCAGACACACTCTCTCTCTCTCTCCCAGACACACTCTCTCTCTCTCTCCCAGACACAGTCTCTCTCTCCCAGACACACACTCTCTCTCCCAGACACACTCTCTCTCTCTCCCAGACACACTCTCTCTCTCCCAGACACACACTCTCTCTCCCAGACACACTCTCTCTCTCTCCCAGACACACTCTCTCTCTCTCCCAGACACACTCTCTCTCTCTCTCCCAGACACACTCTCTCTCTCTCTCCCAGACACACTCTCTCTCTCTCCCAGACACACTCTCTCTCTCTCCCAGACACACTCTCTCTCTCTCCCAGACACTCTCTCTCTCTCTCCCAGACACACTCTCTCTCTCCCAGACACACTCTCTCTCTCCCAGACACACTCTCTCTCTCCCAGACACACTCTCTCTCTCCCAGACAACACTCTCTCTCTCCCAGACACACTCTCTCTCTCCCAGACACACTCTCTCTCTCTCCCAGACACACTCTCTCTCTCTCTCCCAGACACACTCTCTCTCTCTCCCAGACACACACTCTCTCTCTCCCAGACACACTCTCTCTCAGACACACAGACACACTCTCTCTCTCTCCCAGACACACTCTCTCTCTCTCTCTCCCAGACACACTCTCTCTCTCTCCCAGACACACTCTCTCTCTCTCCCAGACACACTCTCTCTCTCTCTCCCAGACACACTCTCTCTCTCCCAGACACACTCTCTCTCTCCCAGACACACTCTCTCTCTCTCTCCCAGACACACTCTCTCTCTCTCTCTCCCAGACACACTCTCTCTCTCTCTCTCCCAGACACACTCTCTCTCTCCCAGACACACTCTCTCTCTCCCAGACACACTCTCTCTCTCTCTCCCAGACACACTCTCTCTCTCTCCCAGACACCTATCTCTCTCTCCCAGACACACTCTCTCTCTCCCAGACACACTCTCTCTCTCCCAGACACACTCTCTCTCTCCCAGACACACTCTCTCTCTCCCAGACACACTCTCTCTCTCCCAGACACACTCTCTCTCTCCCAGACACACTCTCTCTCTCTCCCAGACACACTCTCTCTCTCTCTCCCAGACACACTCTCTCTCTCTCCCAGACACACACTCTCTCTCTCCCAGACACACTCTCTCTCAGACACACAGACACACTCTCTCTCTCTCCCAGACACACTCTCTCTCTCTCTCTCCCAGACACACTCTCTCTCTCTCCCAGACACACACTCTCTCTCTCTCCCAGACACACTCTCTCTCTTCCCAGACACACTCTCTCTCTCTCCCAGACACACTCTCTCTCAGACACACAGACACACTCTCTCTCTCTCCCAGACACACTCTCTCTCTCTCTCTCCCAGACACACTCTCTCTCTCTCCCAGACACACTCTCTCTCTCCCAGACACACTCTCTCTCTCCCAGATACACTCTCTCTCTCTCTCCCAGACACACTCTCTCTCTCTCTCCCAGACACACTCTCTCTCTCCCAGACACACACACTCTCTCTCTCTCCCAGACACACACTCTCTCTCTCTCCCAGACACACACTCTCTCTCTCTCCCAGACACACACTCTATCTCTCTCCCAGACACACTCTCTCTCTCCCAGACACACACTCTCTCTCTCTCTCCCAGACACACACTCTCTCTCTCTCTCCCAGACACTCTCTCTCTCTCTCCCAGACACACTCTCTCTCTCTCCCAGACACACTCTCTCTCTCTCCCAGACACACTCTCTCTCTCTCTCCCAGACACACTCTCTCTCTCTCTCCCAGACACACACTCTCTCTCTCTCTCTCCAGACACACACTCTCTCTCTCTCTCTCCCAGACACACTCTCTCTCTCTCTCCCAGACACACTCTCTCTCTCTCCCAGACACACTCTCTCTCTCCCAGACACACACTCTCTCTCCCAGACACACTCTCTCTCTCTCCCAGACACACTCTCTCTCTCCCAGACACACACTCTCTCTCCCAGACACACTCTCTCTCTCCCAGACACACTCTCTCTCTCCCAGACACACTCTCTCTCTCCCAGACACACTCTCTCTCTCCCAGACACACTCTCTCTCTCTCTCCCAGACACACTCTCTCTCTCTCTCCCAGACACACTCTCTCTCTCTCCCAGACACACTCTCTCTCTCTCCCAGACACACTCTCTCTCTCTCTCCCAGACACACTCTCTCTCTCTCTCCCAGACACACTCTCTCTCTCTCTCCCAGACACACACTCTCTCTCTCTCTCTCCCAGACACACTCTCTCTCTCTCTCCCAGACACACTCTCTCTCTCTCTCCCAGACACACTCTCTCTCTCTCTCCCAGACACACTCTCTCTCTCTCCCAGACACACTCTCTCTCTCTCCCAGACACTCTCTCTCTCTCCCAGACACACTCTCTCTCTTTCCCAGACACACTCTCTCTCTCCCAGACACACTCTCTCTCTCCCAGACACACTCTCTCTCTCCCAGACACACTCTCTCTCTCCCAGACACACTCTCTCTCTCCCAGACACACTCTCTCTCTCCCAGACACACTCTCTCTCTCCCAGACACACTCTCTCTCTCCCAGACACACTCTCTCTCTCCCAGACACACTCTCTCTCTCTCCCAGACACACACTCTCTCTCTCTCCAGACACACTCTCTCTCTTTCCCAGACACACTCTCTCTCCCAGACACACTCTCTCTCAGACACACAGACACACTCTCTCTCTCTCCCAGACACACTCTCTCTCTCTCTCTCCCAGACACACTCTCTCTCTCTCCCAGACACACTCTCTCTCTCTCTCCCAGACACACTCTCTCTCTCCCAGATACACTCTCTCTCTCCCAGACACACTCTCTCTCTCTCTCCCAGACACACTCTCTCTCTCCCAGACACACTCTCTCTCTCCCAGACACTCTCTCTCTCTCCCAGACACACTCTCTCTCTCTCAGACACACTCTCTCTCTCCCAGACACACTCTCTCTCTCTCTCTCTCCAGACACACACTCTCTCTCTCTCCCAGACACACTCTCTCTCAGACACACAGACACACTCTCTCTCTCTGACACACAGACACACTCACAGACACACTCACAGACACACTCACAGACACACTCACAGACACACTCACAGACACACTCACAGACACACTCACAGACACACTCACAGACACACTCACAGACACACTCACAGACACACTCACAGACACACTCACAGACACATACACTCGGACGGTCACTCAGGCGCGCACACTCAGACACGCACACTCAGACACTCATACACACCTGGGAAATCGGAACGGGATCGGAGCAGGGGGGGGGGGGGGGGGGATCAGAGCGGAATAGGAACGGGGTGGGGGTCGGAACGGAATCGGAGCAGGGGGGAGCGGAATCGGAGCAGGAGGGCAAGGGGGAAGCAAACAGGCATGGAGCAGTACTCACCTGACTTGCTCCATGCAGCAGGTAGAGGCGGGCCTGGCTTTGCAAGCTCAGATAGAGCTTGCTGCGGCCCAAAAAAAAAATTCTGGCAGCGTGCCAACATGCGCCAGCCAATCAGGAGGGGGGAGATTTTTATTTTTTTTCCGCCTTTGCAGAGAGCGCTCGTTGCCTGGCACATCGCGAGCTGGGCCGCAAAAATAATCGTTGTGGGCCGCATGCGACCCGCGGGCCGCGAGTTTGACATGCTTGTGTTACAGGGTGTGAGTAGTTTTGTAACACTCTTAAGTGTGCACCCCTCTTGTTGCAGGATTACCCTAAACTCAGTCAGTCCTATTACTCGCTCCTGGAGGTACTGACGCAGGATCACATGTCTTTCATCGCCAGCCTCGAGCCACACGTTATAATGTACATTTTGTCCTCCATCTCTGAGGGGCTCACAGCCCTGGGTGAGTCCTGGCTCCGGCGATGCGCCCCCTGCTGCTCCAGCGACAAGTCCCCCGCCGCCTTCTGCTCCGGTGTCTCTCCGCCCCCTGCCGCCTCCTGCTCCAGCGACACGTCCCCCGCCTGCTCCGGCGTCTCTGCATTCCCCGCCGCCTCCTGCTCCGGTGTCTCTGCATTCCCCGCCGCCTCCTGCTCCGGCGTCTCTGCATTCCCCGCCGCCTCCTGCTCCGGCGTCTTTGCATTCCCCGCCGCCTCCTGCTCCGGCGTCTCTGCATTCCCCGCCTCCTCCGGCGTGTCTCCGTCCCCCGCCTCATTCTGCTCCGTCGTCTCACCGTCCCCCGCCTCCTTCTGCTCCGGCGTCTTTCCGTCCCCCGCCTCCTTCTGCTCCGGCGTCTTTCCGTCCCCTGCCTCCTTCTGCTCCGGCGTCTCTCCGTCCCCCGCCTCCTGATTTGGCTGTGTCCCTTTTCGCGTCTGTGCCATAACGCACCTTCAGCAGCTAGTGTGTGAATATGACCTTTGGAGCACGTCCTCGCATTCCCCTCTCACAGTGACGCTGTGTCCCCTCCCCGCAGACACCATGGTGTGCACAGGCTGCTGCTCCTGTCTGGATCACATCGTCACTTACCTCTTCAAGCAGCTGTCCCGCAGCAGCAAGAAACGCGGGGCCCCCCCACCTCAGGAGAGCGAGCGGTTCCTTCACATTATGCAGCAGCACCCCGAGATGATCCAACAGGTAACTGTCGCCTGCGCAGATAAACCGCACGGAAAACCTTGGCGATGACAGTAACATCTTCCCTCCCATCTCTCTCTCCCTTTTATCCTCTCAGATGCTCTCCACGGTGCTGAATATTATTATATTTGAAGACTGTCGGAATCAGTGGTCAATGAGCCGACCTCTGCTAGGCCTGATCCTACTCAATGAGAAGGTACGAACCCTTTAACCTCTGTGCTCCCCCGCCCCTCCCGTGTTCTCCCCCGCCCCTCCCGTGTTCTCCCCCGCCCCTCCCGTGTTCTCCCCCGCCCCTCCCGTGTTCTCCCCCGCCCCTCCCGTGTTCTCCCCCGCCCCTCCCGTGTTCTCCCCCGCCCCTCCCGTGTTCTCCCCCGCCCCTCCCGTGTTCTCCCCCGCCCCTCCCGTGTTCTCCCCGCCCCTCCCGTGTTCTCCCCCGCCCCTCCCGTGTTCTCCCCCGCCCCTCCCGTGTTCTCCCCCGCCCCTCCCGTGTTCTCCCCCGCCCCTCCCGTGTTCTCCCCCGCCCCTCCCGTGTTCTCCCCCGCCCCTCCCGTGTTCTCCCCCGCCCCTCCCGTGTTCTCCCCCGCCCCTCCCGTGTTCTCCCCCGCCCCCCGTGTTCTCCCCCGCCCCCCCGTGTTCTCCCCCGCCCCCCCCCCCGTGTTCTCCCCCGCCCCCCCCCCCCGTGTTCTCCCCCGCCCCCCCCCCCGTGTTCTCCCCCGCCCCCCCCCCCCCCGTGTTCTCCCCCGCGCCCCCCCCCCGTGTTCTCCCCCGCCCCCCCCCCCCGTGTTCTCCCCCGCCCCCCCCCCGTGTTCTCCCCCGCCCCCCCCCCCGTGTTCTCCCCCGCCCCCCCCCCCGTGTTCTCCCCCGCCCCCCCCCCCCCCGTGTTCTCCCCCGCCCCCCCCGTGTTCTCCCCCGCCCCCCCCCGTGTTCTCCCCCGCCCCCCCCCGTGTTCTCCCCCGCCCCCCCCGTGTTCTCCCCCGCCCCCCCCCCGTGTTCTCCCCCGCCCCCCCCCCGTGTTCTCCCCCGCCCCCCCCCGTGTTCTCCCCCGCCCCCCCCCCGTGTTCTCCCCCGCCCCCCCCCCGTGTTCTCCCCCGCCCCCCCCCGTGTTCTCCCCCGCCCCCCCCCGTGTTCTCCCCCGCCCCCCCCCCCGTGTTCTCCCCCGCCCCCCCCCCCGTGTTCTCCCCCGCCCCCCCCCCGTGTTCTCCCCCGCCCCCCCCCCGTGTTCTCCCCCGCCCCCCCCCCGTGTTCTCCCCCGCCCCCCTCCCGTGTTCTCCCCCGCCCCCCTCCCGTGTTCTCCCCCGCCCCCCCCCCGTGTTCTCCCCCGCCCCCCTCCCGTGTTCTCCCCCGCCCCCCTCCCGTGTTCTCCCCCGCCCCCCTCCCGTGTTCTCCCCCGCCCCCCTCCCGTGTTCTCCCCCGCCCCCCTCCCGTGTTCTCCCCCGCCCCCCTCCCGTGTTCTCCCCCGCCCCCCTCCCGTGTTCTCCCCCGCCCCCTCCCGTGTTCTCCCCCGCCCCCTCCCGTGTTCTCCCCCGCCCCCTCCCGTGTTCTCCCCCGCCCCCTCCCGTGTTCTCCCCCGCCCCCTCCCGTGTTCTCCCCCGCCCCCTCCCGTGTTCTCCCCCGCCCCCTCCCGTGTTCTCCCCCGCCCCCTCCCGTGTTCTCCCCCGCCCCCTCCCGTGTTCTCCCCCGCCCCCCTCCCGTGTTCTCCCCCGCCCCCCTCCCGTGTTCTCCCCCGCCCCCTCCCGTGTTCTCCCCCGCCCCCTCCCGTGTTCTCCCCCGCCCCCTCCCGTGTTCTCCCCCGCCCCCTCCCGTGTTCTCCCCCGCCCCCTCCCGTGTTCTCCCCCGCCCCCTCCCGTGTTCTCCCCCGCCCCCTCCCGTGTTCTCCCCCGCCCCCTCCCGTGTTCTCCCCCGCCCCCTCCCGTGTTCTCCCCCGCCCCCTCCCGTGTTCTCCCCCGCCCCCCTCCCGTGTTCTCCCCCGCCCCCTCCCGTGTTCTCCCCCGCCCCCTCCCGTGTTCTCCCCCGCCCCCTCCCGTGTTCTCCCCCGCCCCCTCCCGTGTTCTCCCCCGCCCCCTCCCGTGTTCTCCCCCGCCGCCCTCTCTCTGATTGTGCGTCTTCATCAGTATTTCTCAGACCTGCGGAGCAGCATTGTGAGCAGCCAGCCCCCCGAGAAGCAGCAAGCCATGCACCTGTGCTTTGAGAATCTGATGGAGGGAATCGAAAGGAACCTGCTGACCAAAAACAGAGACAGGTCAGTGTGTCCCACCCTCACCTCCCGCTGCCCAGAGACGGGTCGGCGTGTCCCACCCTCACCTCCGCTGCCCAGAGACGGGTCGCCGTGTCCCACCCTCGCCTATCGCTGCCCAGAGACGGGTCGGCGTGTCCCACCCTCACCTATCGCTGCCCAGAGACGGGTCGGCGTGTCCCACCCTCACCTCCGCTGCCCAGAGACGGGTCGCCGTGTCCCACCCTCGCCTATCGCTGCCCAGAGACGGGTCGGCGTGTCCCACCCTCACCTATCGCTGCCCAGAGACGGGTCCGCGTGTCCCACCCTCACCTCCCGCCGCCGTGTCCCACCCTCACCTCCGCTGCCCAGAGACGGGTCGGCGTGTCCCACCCTCGCCTATTGCTGCCCAGAGACGGGTCGGCGTGTCCCACCCTCACCTATCGCTGCCCAGAGACGGGTCGGCGTGTCCCACCCTCACCTATCGCTGCCCAGAGACGGATCGGCGTGTCCCACCCTCACCTATCACTGCCCAGAGACGGGTCCGCGTGTCCCACCCTCACCTCCCGCCGCCGTGTCCCACCCTCACCTCCGCTGCCCAGAGACGGGTCGGCGTGTCCCACCCTCACCTCCGCTGCCCAGAGACGGGTCGGCGTGTCCCACCCTCGCCTATCGCTGCCCAGAGACGGGTCGGCGTGTCCCACCCTCACCTATCGCTGCCCAGAGACGGGTCCGCGTGTCCCACCCTCACCTATCGCTGCCCAGAGACGGGTCCGCGTGTCCCACCCTCACCTCCCGCCGCCGTGTCCCACCCTCACCTCCGCTGCCCAGAGACGGGTCGGCGTGTCCCACCCTCGCCTATTGCTGCCCAGAGACGGGTCGGCGTGTCCCACCCTCACCTCCCGCTGCCCAGAGACGGGTCGGCGTGTCCCACCCTCGCCTCCCGCTGCCCAGAGACGGGTCGGCGTGTCCCACCCTCACCTATCGCTGCCCAGAGACGGATCGGCGTGTCCCACCCTCACCTATCACTGCCCAGAGACGGGTCCGCGTGTCCCACCCTCACCTCCCGCTGCCCAGAGATGGGTCGGCGTGTCCCACCCTCACCTATCGCTGCCCTGAGACGGGTCGGCGTCTCACCCTCACCTCCCGCTGCCCAGAGACGGGTCAGGTGTGTCCTACTGCACAGAAACACAGCTAAAGCAAGGCTGGCACAGATACTTACTCGCCTCAACTGATGTAGATAGTGGCAGCTACCCACCGCGGTATTTAGCATAGACCGGTCATAGCATATACTGTGACACAGGGACCGGTGCTGAGACTGGGAAAGGAGCATACACAGACGTGCCGGTGTTTTCAGACGGACGGGGATCTTGTGATTACCAGATTACCGATATCCTTCCTCTCCCTGCAGGTTCACACAGAATCTCTCTGCCTTCCGAAGGGAGGTGAACGACTCCATGAAAAACTCGTCCTGCGGCCCCAACAGTAACGAGATGATGAGCTGACCCTCTCCTTCCTGCCCCACCCTCTCACTGACAACTGCCTCCTCTCCCATCCCACGGGAGGAGATCACCCCCCTGCTCCCCCTCCTCTCGCCTTGTACAAAATCCTGCACATTTTTTTGGTAACATTTTGAATTCTTTATACGGACGGGGACATGGCGTGTGGATCTCCCTCCCTCCCCCCCCCCCAATAGAGGTGGGGTGCTTACAAGTGAATGAGTTTGCCGCACTCCCACTCCCAACACAGACTGAGCCCTTATTGGAAATTACAAATATATATGTACGTGTCATTTTGAGCACCAAGTAATACCAGCCGTCCCTCATCAGGGTGGGAGTTAGGAGGACCGGCAGACCATCATTCCATTATGGATCAGGGAGCGACGCTCTGCAGAGACCGCCAGGACGGAGGGGGGTGGAACGCATACAATGGAGATTCTGCAAGGACTTTTTTTGTAATAAATAATCCTCATTACTGACGGCTGGCGCCCCCCTCCCTTTTTATTCTTTTTTTTGGGGGGGGGTGGGGGGGGGGGCGAATGTTTGGCAGCACAACCCCCCTCCCAAGCCTTTCAGGGGATAATGCCAGAGGCCTGCAAGCCTTTGCTCTGCCTGTTCTCTAAATCTATATATATATATATTGCTCTGCAATGGTTTGCAAACTTCCGGCAGCATTGAAGGAAGCTCTGTGGGGCCCGTGCACTGAGTAGGGGGGTTGGGGGAGGGGGGGGAGTTTTCTGTCTGCTGGGTGAGCGTGAGTGTGAAGTGGATGCTGCAAAAATAAAACTTTAATGGTTTGTAACTAGTTTGGTCTCTTGCGCAGTGAGAGATAGCTGAGCTGCTCTGCGAATCCCCCCCCTTCCCCCACAATGCATAAGCATTACCCAAAACTCACCCAGTGGACATGTTCACCTGGCAGACAATGGATGGCGCAGCTCTGAAAACACCAAACAAGAGACAATTTCCCAGTTGGGTGATTTTATTAACCCATCCTCAAATAGCCCAGTTATCTTCCCCCGCCCCCCCCCCCCCCCCCTTGCAGTTAGGACGCGATGTCTGCCAACTGCATCAGTCACTTGGATTCTGCCGCTCTGCGTCGGAAAACCACGTCGTTAAAGCCTTCCCTGTTCCGAGCAATTTCAATGGCGAAAAACTGAATGCGCGTAGCTGGGGAGAGAGAGGGGGGGGGCAGGATTAACTTCCCTACCAGAGAGACCAGCAACACTTTGCCGAGCATCGCAGGTCCCTGCGGGCGTGAAGTGGTTTTAATCAAACTCCCCCAGCAAGGATAGAGGTCGCACGCCACGCAGAAGTAAGTCTGGGGAGGTGGAGAGACGCAAGCGGGTTACTGCAGATAACTTTGGGATAAAGGAAGGACAATTAGTGGTGTTCTGTTTGCCACGAATATAGATATACACTGCTTCGGTAAAGTAATATACGAGTGCAAATATAACGATATCCCACATATACGAAGACGTGTCTTTTTATATACGGTGTGTGTTATGTGCTTTCAGTACACGTCCACGTAAAATAGTAAGATGATCAAACCAACTTCCAGAACTCATTCCTGCTGAATGCTGCTGCTGTAAATCCTAATATATATATATATATATATATATATATATATATATATATATATATATATATATATATATATTTAAATCATTTTGAGACTTTATCATCATACAACACAGTATACATATTAGTCTGCATGTAAGCAGCAAAGTTATGCCTTCAATCATATGTAACAAAAAATAAATATGGGGGGGGGGGTCTGTCCTCTAGATCCTCTCACTTGTCTGCTTCTGCTCTTAGATTGGTCCTTGCCGCCTCTCTAGGCAGTACCTCCCGCGTGGCCTGTAGCACTGCTACCCAAATCTACAGCCCTCTTCTGAGGCTCGCTAGATCTAATTCCCAACTCCTGTAAGTCAGCGGAGAGCGTGTTTCAGTTATCATAGCAAGATTGAGGTACCATTTACTCCTGGGATGTCTGTCTGTGCTAGCCACAGTATCCAGACTTTTAGAAATTTAGCGCCAGTATCATTAACCAAACTCTTTAACTTTTCCATCTGGCATACGTACCAACTTCTGTTCCTAATTGAAGCAACAGTTGGGATTTCATTCCGTTTCCACAATGCTGTAATCTCGCACCTCGTCGCTGTTGCAAAAATGCGCCACTAATTTGCTTTGCATTCTGGGAAGCCCCTTCACTGGTCTGTTCAGGAGGAAACAGCCAGGGGTCCAGTGGGATTGTGAGGCCCAAGATCCTCTAGCCAATCTCTGCTTTGCTCCCATATGGGCAGCACCCGAGGGCAAGACCACAGCATATGTATGAGATCCGCCTCCCCTCCACATTGTGTCCAAAACAATGGGGAGTACCCTGGTATCAATTTAGCTAATTTCGTCGGAGTAAGGTACCATCTCATTAACACTTTATACGCGTTCTCCCTTAACGTCGTACAGATTGGGCTTTTAGCCGCGGCCATTAATATCTCTGCCCAGTCCCCCTCTTCTAAATGTTTCATCTAGGTCCTTCTCCCATTGTGCTACATAGTTTCATTTCCTAGAGCAGGCCGCCCCCGAACAGACTACCTCTCTGTATAGCCTAGATATAAGTCCCTTAGTTTGTTTTTAAAATACAGAATTTTTCAAAGTTTGTCAATCGGGGATGGGGCGAAAATGTGTTATAAATGCTCTGATCTGGAGGTATGTACAGAATTCAGTATGTGGGATGTCTTTTTCAGACTTCATTTGTTCACATGTTTTGATACTGTTTCTACCCTCCTGATCTTTGAGTCTCACAAGACCCTTCTGTTTCCAATTTTGAAAATCCCTGCTGTTCATACCCGGAGTGAAGTCTAGATAACCAAATACTGGGGTCATTAGTGTATTTTTTGTTGTCAGGGCGCGCTGAAATCTAATGGCCTCCCAGATTGTAAGTCGCTATCACCCCCGTCGCTGAGTGACGCGGGGTTACTGACGTCATCGGCACTCGACGGAGCTCTGCCCCGTGCAGTCAGCGTTCCCTGGTAAACACAGAGGAGCCACAAAGCGATCATCCGGTGTGAGAAGCCAGACGGACCGAGGTTTGGAGTCTACCCTTAGAAGCTGATGTCCTTTCCCTAAAGAGTTGGACACTTTGGACGTTCCAGCTGGCTGTAGCCGAACCACCAGATGACCAGTGTGAAGTTGTAGTGTGTGGTAACATGTCCCTAACGTGTTGCTCTTTTATAACTACCTTGATGTACGTGCGTTACTTACCTGCTGATTGCACTCAATATAATTCATAACTTACACTATGAGACTGCACAGTTTTTTCTTTGTTCCTGTTTGCTAGTGTTTTAGTTTGCTGAGCCACTCTACACGCAGCAGCAGCAGCGTCTCAATCAGATTAACACGGGTTTTATCTCTTCCCTGTTTTACATTTGTGCTTTACTATATTATCATGATGTTTACACAGATTTATAAGTTCACTCACTTTAATTGGCACAATTTGGTTGAACATTTAACCACTGAATATCATATATGCACTAAATATATATAATTTAATTTTTTTTTTATACACTATTCGGTGCACGGTGTATCCTTTTCATCCCTTCATTCTTGGTCTTTTATAACCCCATATGAATTTGGTTATTACCGACTGAAGATAGACTAGATCTTTAATTCTTAATGGGATTGGGAGAGTCTGAAATAGATATAAAATGTGAGGGAGGAGGTTCATTTTGATACAATATACTCTACCCATCCATGATATTCTATATGTAGACCATCTTCTAATATCCTCTCAGCGTTTATATTACTTTGGGAAAATTTGCCCGGTAGAGGGATTTAAAATCTCTTGCGATCTGTACCCCAAGATATTTAATGAACTCAGGTTGCCAATTGAAATTAAAGTTAATGGTTATCAATTTCACCATTTCTTTTGGTAGGTTGATATTTAACGCTTTTGATTTTGTTTGGTTCATTTTGAACCGAGACCCTGTTAAATTTGTCCAGGAGATTGCCCAATTTATTCAAAGAGGTTAGGGGCCTGGATATTGTGAGTAATATATTTTCAGCATTTAAGGCTACTTTATGCAGTTGCTCTCCCAGCTGGATACCTCCAATGTTTGGTTGGACCGAATGTTTGCCGCCAAAGGCTCAACAAAGTATCCGGCCGTTCCTCATTCTCTTACAGTGCACCCCAAAACTGGAACAACCTACCAGAGACTCTCACATCCACCACCAGTTTAAGTTCTTTCAAATCTAAGGCTGTCTCACATTTTAATCTGGTCTGTAACTGTTTCATTCGCCCATAATATATATTTTCTTTAACTGTGCATGCAATGTCTTGTATATAATGTCTACCCTGTTCATTTATGTAACTGTATTTGTAACCATGTATTATTTTTCTTAACTCTGTGCCCAGGACATATTTGAAAACGAGAAGTAACTCTCAAATGTATTACTTCCTGGTAAAACATTTTATAAATAAATAAAATAAAAAGGTTCCATACTCAGGGCAAATAATAAAGGTGACAGAAGGCAACCCTGTCTCGTGCCACTCTTAATTGCAAATAGTTCCGACGGGAAGCCCTGATGGATGACTTTTGCTGCCGGGTTCGCATAAAGCATAATTGCTTTTAATATTCTACCCCCGAAATCAAACGCTCCAAGCGTGGCCCTCAGATATGGCCAGTCTATCCTGTCGAATGCCTTTTCGGCATCTAGGCTTAATGCCATCACCCGAATCTTTTAGTGTTGGCTATTTCAATTAGATCAATTATACGTCTAGTGTTGTCGGCCGCTTGTCTATCTTGTATGAAGCCCACCTATTAACCCCTTTGATATCTAATGCATTGTGCAGCACTATATCCATACCATATAGGGAAGGGTATAACTAACTCCTTTACATAATAAAATGGAGAGAAAAAAACGGAGCACCATCCAGGGTAAAAAAAAAAAAATAAGAGATGCAGAGGGGGCCTACTCAAAATAATCAGCCTTTTAGATCATACAAACATAACCTCTAGAGGCATCACAACGCATTTCGCGCTATAGCGAAACGCATTGTGATGCATCTCGAGGTTATGCTTGTACGATCTAATAAAGGTTGTTTAATTTTATTAAACAGATCTGGGGTTTTTTTTTACCCTGGATGGTGCTCCGTTTTTCCTCCATTTGTTTTGCTGTTTTACCTACATGGATGCACATCATTGGCCCTCCTAAGGACTTGCCTGATATCTACCCAAGTGAGTTTTTCTTATGCATCTACTAATGTTCTAAATATAGTGGGTGGGAGATTCTTATGTGTCAGTATTTGCTTTTTGTGTATACCGACCAGATACACTAGCCATACCTGCTACTCACATGGTATACCTCTATTATGGAGGTACCCTACACTTTTTATATACTAAGCATCATTTGATGGATGTCTGTCTGGAAGCACCAGATCTCTTCTATAGTTACATAGTAGATGAGGTTGAAAAAAGACGTACGTTCATCAAGTTCAACCCATGCTAAATTTAGACAAGATACTTTATCCTATATCTATACTTACTGATCCAGAGGAAGAACTATAGAGAGAGACCTCGCTCAGACCCCTAGTTGGTAGAGGCGTGCTGCCTGGGGATAGGCTAGATAGACAAGAAATGTGTACCAAGAGTGGTACACCAAAAAGGATCCCCTTTAAATAGGCGCACTGCAGACCTGAATATAAAGACGGTCAGGGGTTGGATGTGTTGTATAAAAATAAACTTTATTAAATATCCATGTAATGGTGTATATATAAAACTGTATATAGTGCTGTGCTATATACTGAATGATAGTAGACTACTGTTGGTCTATCCAAACTGCGTCTGGCGTCTCAATGTGCTCCCACTAATTCTGTCTCCCTTTCTGGTTACACTGGATGCTTTTGTTATCAGAAGTCTAAATGGTTATGTTGACCCTGTGACAAATTCGTAGGTTTAGGTTATACCGAGACTTGCAATACATCCATGCAGCATATCCACGCGATGTGCAGACTGCGCATGCGTCATGTAAGTTAAATAATTACGTATCTGTTTGTGTACGCATTGCGCATGCGCCGGAACAGTGCGAGAAGGTAACTGTTTGGACGGCCCGTTTTAGGTGGGTAACGGGCAAAGGGAGTACTGGGTATGTGCTAAAAACGTTTAGCAGTGATTGTACATAGTGACACACAGTGTGCTGTGCCTATGGATCACTACAGATCACCTTTTAGTAAGAACCCAGTGATTTGCGGGATGTGTGTGCGTAGTATATCAGTGCGTGCATGCGTCAGAAAATGTATTTGCTCTAGTAATATGTCCACTGGTATAGTATGCGTCTAAGTCTGGGCGCAGGTACGAGGGTGCTGTGCACCTATAGTTACAAGAGTAGTAAAGGTAGTAAGCGTAGTACTGGGCTGATTGATGATATTGAATCGGGTAGAGTAATGCCCGTATGGCCGCAGAGCTGCTTGCTCGTACACTGCTGCAGTGAGGAAATATAGCATACCATGCGGGACCAAGATAGTCAGAGCAGCTGTATCTATACAAGACAGCATAGACACATATGCACGGTGGTATCAGTTGTATTTAAAACAAGTACGCTGTCTTGGTAGCGAGTAGCGAGTGCCGCCCTGTGGCAGCACTGACACCTCTTTAATTGGGTGTAACAATTGAAAAGTAGCTTTGACACAGATCAGCGCACTAAGGAGCTATTGATCCAGAGGAAGGCAAACAAATAAACCCAGTGTCATATCATCCAATGATATCTCATAAGGAGAAAAATAAATTCCTTTCTGACTCCAAATATTGGCAATTAGATTACTCCCTGGATCAACATCCTTCCCATGTATACTTATTTGGTATATCCCTGTATACCTTTCCCATCTAAAAAGATGTCCACCTATTTTTGAACAAATCTATTGTATCTGCCATCACAGTCTCCATGGGTAATGAATTCCACATTTTAACTGCCCTTACTGTAAAGAACCCTTTGCTTTGTTGCTGGTGAAATCTCTTTTCCTCCAACCTTAAGGGATGGCCCCGACTCCTTTGTACTGCCCGTGGGGTGAATAGTTCTTTTGAAAGCTCCTTGTACTGTCCCCAAATATTTGTATATTAGTTATCATATCCCCTCTTAGACACTTCTGTTATAATGTAAATAAATCTAATTTAGCTAGCCTCTCCTCATAAATTAGATTGTCCATTCCCTTTATTAATTTGGTGGCTCTTCTCTGCACTCTCTAGTTCCATAATGTCTTTACAAAGGAGTGGTGCCCAAAATTGTTCTCCATATTCAAGGTGTGGTCTTACTAATGCTTTGTAAATGGGCATAATTATGTTTACTTCCCTTCCATCCATTTCCCGTTTAATGCAAGATAAGATCTTGTTTGCCTTTGCAGCTACTGCATGACTTTGGGCACTATTGCTAAGCTTGCTGTCTACAAGCACTCCTAAATCCTTCTTCTTTAAGGACTCCCCCAATTTATCCCCATTTAATTTGTAAGTCGCCTGTTTATTCTTGCTTCCCAAATGCATAACCTTACATTTATCTGTATTAAACCTCATCTGCCATTTACCTGCCCAAGTTTCCAGTCTCTCCAAGTCCTTCTGGAGAGAAATTACATCCTGCTCTAATTCTATTACTTTACACAAATTGGTATCATCAGCAAAGATGGAGACTTTGCTCTTTATTACAGACCTTGAGGTTGGCATAAACAGTTTTTACTTTACTAATGTATGGAGTGTCCTGGTCTACAAGTAACTTGGGATCCTATTGATTCCTTCTGCACTCTGACTCTAAATACCCCTACTATTAAGGGTGTGAGAGGGTACCTGGCCACATCGATATCCGGAGTCTAAATACCCCCACCTAATGAGTGTGTGGGTGATGAGGTATCCTGTCTTACCCAGAATCCATCAGAATTGCAAGTGCTGGAGTATTAGTAGGGTGTATGCATGCCGGGCCGTATATACATACATACATACATACATACATACTCACAGAATATAGTGTTCTCCTCCATATACTCTAGGCTGCAGTCCAACCGTAACAAGGTCCCATAGTTAAAATCTTCCACCAGCTTCTCGAACCGCATGCAAAAGGGGCGCCATTTCTAAAAGGGGGGAGAAAGGGTTTTGAAATGCGATACTCTGATTGGCTGAGAGAATTGTATGGATACGCTGGGTCCATCCTCAAAGCTCTCAGTATGTAACACCCACCCGGCCACAGACACACTGGCACAGCAGGCCTTCTGTCCCCATGCCAGAGAGGCAGAGGAAGGACAGGACAATACCCCGGTCTCTCAGTACCCCAGTGTCAAGGTTGGTGATCCCCGCATTTGCTCACCACCAACACATACATGTTACACGCCTGTCACCTCTTTGGCAGACTGGGACTTGAGCGCCTCAGGATCCAGCTGGTCGATGCGGAGCTGGGGGAATTCCTCCCGGAATGAGCTGTAAATCATATCGTCTATCTGAGTGAGCTTCAGGCGGTGGGGGTCCACTGACGAGATCAGCTGGGGGACAGGTTTAGTTTGTTTAACCATAAATCACTGCCAGAGGGGACCAGCCATGCAGTTCAGCGCAATATTAACCCCTGGCGTACACCCCTTATCCGATGCTCATAAATATCCCTCCCTCCTCCCATTACCTCCCCACACTCACATTAAAGTACACCTCTGCATGCTGATAGGCCTTCATAGCCCAAATCATCTCCACGTTGGGCTAAGGAGAGAAAGTGTGACAATGAGCTCTCTGCTGTGACGTGTGTGTGTGTGTGTGTGTGTGTGTGTGTGTGTGTGTGTGTGTGTGTGTGTGTGTGTGTGTGTACTTACATCATTCCCATAAGCCTCTGCAGGGAGGGATAGTGCGTGAGCAGCTGTAAGAGCTTCAGCTGCTCCCTGAGAGATAAAAAGAGATGGGAAAGATTTGGTTTCTGATCTATGAAGGGCATTTCATCATAAGCCACAGACCGCAGTACCACTTGTATATTGCAGGCCCTTCTGGCAGCAAAGGGGTTACAACATTATTTTTCACATGGCAGCAACCAACAACCGCAGTGCATTATTATCACATGACCCGGGGACAGGGGCCCCATAAAACCTACAAAGGAAATGACTCGGCAGCAGAGGGTATGGGGTGATCCTGGGGCTACAATAGGATCTGCTTGAAATCCCTCAGAAGCAGGGGGACCCTGTAGTGATCATGTGACCCCGCACGAGTGTCAGGGGCAAGTGGGACCCCCTCAAGTCATTTGGCCCGTCAGAGGCAAGTGAGACCTCCGATATAACAGTTATATGGTCTGTCCGGTGCAACTATGTGGACCCCTTGGGAACAGACGTGCCAACCAATGCATGTGGCCCCTCATCGTCTATCAGGGACCAGTGATGGTAGTAACGTGGCCCCTGTTAGCACCATACGCCCATGTGAGCCCCTCAGTATATAATAGGCTTCTCTATTTCATCCTCACCAGAGAGCCCAAGCCTCCCATTCCTGCTCCCGGCGTCGCCATCTTGCTGACCTCTAACCTTTTCTCCGCCTCACTGTTGTTATGAAGCCTTTTCCGCCATATTTACTACTCCTTCACTGCCCTTTCTTCCTGGCACTGCGCATGCGCTGCGTGACAAGCCTCGCTGTGGCACTACTCCCTCCCCATCTGGGTTTACACTTTTGCATGAGGCAGGGCTGCAAATTTGGGCGGGGAGAGGCTTGTGTCGTATTCTGGTCTCCATGGAAACTGGTGTCTGGGGAGGCGGCCATCTTATATTGGCAAAGGGGGTAACCCAACCCCTGTTGTTCCGAATTAGGCTACATCCATAGAGGGGGGAGCCACGCGGACGCTCCGCGATGAGCCCCCTCTAAAGACATCCTCATTGAGGATGAGGGGGCTCCCACGAGCGTCCGCAGGCGTGCTGAGGTGCTGGGATTTTCAGCCGACAGCAGATTTGTTAACAAGCGCGCAGTCGGCTGAAAACATCCAATCACAGCGAAGTAGCGTCAATGACGGCATCTCGGCGCCGTGAAGTTGACGTTGGCGCGTCGCCTGCTATTGACCCGGCGATGTCACTGCAGTAGCGTGACGTCTGCGTTACGTGAGCTGGTTCAGCCAATGAGCTCTTCCCCCAAGGCATTTAAATTAATGCCAGGGGATCGCGTCGGCCTCTGCAACTTCACTTACCTTCTCTTCGGGCCGTCAAATTACGCCGCGCGGTCATGTGACGTCACGTTGGCATGGTCATGTGACATCACGTTGGCATGGCAACGTGATGTCACATGACATCCACAGCGTCATTTGACGCCGGGAGCCGAAGAGAAGGTAAGGGGTGGGGGCACCAGCAGGAGGGGGCGCGAGTAGAAAAGATTGCACACTGCTGAACTAGGTCCCTGTTGCCTGCTGCATGGCGTGCGCTGCAGGCACAAGAACTGCCTCCCGATGGGGCCGGGCTCACTACCTAACTTGGCCGCTGCGCTGTGCGTCCAGATTTTTCCTAAGACAGAAAAACTGTCTTCAGAACTTCAGGGTCATGTGACCCTTCAGCATGCTTGAAAATCAAATGTATCTGTCTCCCCAAGCGCCTCACAGAAGTAAACGCTCCAAGCACGCTCAGCGGCAGCGGGGACGCAGCCTTACCCTCATATATAGGGTAACCCAATTCCTGCAGTGCTCCATTGCTATTACGGCCATATGGCTTAAGGGAGATGACATTTTGAAGGTAGCAATAGCCCACGAGTGCCTTATTGCTTCATGCATAGGGTCACCTAACACCATTAGTGTCTTATATTATACGTAATGTTCCCCTCATCGATGCATTTTACAGAGTGTAATCCAGCACCATGGGTGCCTTAGTAGTTTATACAGTTATTATCCCTCTTCCACGAGTGCCTTATTAGACTATACAGTTATTATCCCTCTTCCACGAGTGCCTTATTAGACTATACAGTTATTATCCCTCTTCCACGAGTGCCTTATTAGACTATACAGTTATTATCCCTCTTCCACGAGTGCCTTATTTTGTGTCCTTACATATCTTTGACAGATTACATCGAGTTTTGCAGACACCAGTCCCTGTCTTGCAGAGCATGCAATCAAATTTTGGTGCCGGAGGCACAGGGAGATAAAGCGACTTGTTTAAGGTCACAAGGAGGAGATACATATGGACAACACCAATGAGATACTCCTTCCTCGACCCAAACAGAGGGTATACCAAGGGTGACCATATTTGTCCCGGCAAAAACCGTGACAAATGTCACGCATGTGCAGTCGGCACTCCCCTGACTGCGCATGCTCGAAGAGTGCTTGCCGACCGTGCATGCACTTGCTGGCTGCTCATTCGTATGCGAGATCGTCTTTTGCCGGTCGCTCATGTGCATACGTGATCAGAGCTTGCCGGACGCACATGTGTGACGGTGAAGGGGTACCCAGGCTCACTAATAAAGGTTCAGCCCACTTGGGTACCCCTGATCCGTGTGTTGAGGTCCTAGAGTGTCAGCTCTTGGATCCAGTTGTAAGAAATGCATTACTGTGACTCTGCAAATTTTGCGACATTAAAGATTTTTGTGTGTTTTGCCTTTCTCGGGGTGTTGGGACCAGGAGATTTCTAGGCTGGAAGTTTCAGGGTGGGTTTGCCGGAGAAAGTCTTTACAGAATGTGTCTATGTATCGGGGTTCTGGAGTTCTGGGATACCCCAAAAGTTGGATCCGGGAATCGAGTGAGATTCTCAGATGCAGCCAAGCACATTACTCCGGGCAAACTCCGACCATGAAAAGGTCTTGCGACTCACCGCCAGGATTCCTGCTGCAGCATAATCTAGACAAGGTAAACCGGGCATGAAGGGGTTAATGTGTACCTGCAACATACAGGGGGAGCCCTAGTATAAGGAGGGTGCCCAGATACATGCCCAGGTACCCTGAACCTGGTATAGGGGTTCAGGGGGTGCTCCAGCTATGTGATAAAGCTGAGAGTGGTTTTTGTGTGTAAAAAGTTTAAAAGTTATTTCTAGAATGTGCCAAGAATGAGGCTAGTGAGTGTAGGCAAAATATACTCTCACTCCATCCCCGACACCAGAATAGGGACTTATATATTTTTATCACACAAAACAGGACACAGTATATTTTATTAAAGAGTTATATTTGATAGGTATATGTACTGATAACCTGTGACTGAAGTGTGGGATTTCCAAGTCATGGATTCCGAGGGACCAGATGGCTTCCAAGCTTGGTGCCTATGGGTCTGTGCGGAGTCCGGACTTGAAAGCCTCAGGGATGCCAAGGTGTCAGAACAGGAGGGGAACTGCAGTTCTGCTTGAGTACCAGCATCCTGGGCTAACAGGGCTATCCGGCCACCATTTGCCAGAGCCCAGACTCTGTGGAGGCTGGACAGCGGGTGGGCTCAGTATGCAAAGAGGCAGAGGTGCCAGGTTGGCGCATGCCCCTTTGCAGAATGAGAAAAGGTGCCCACCCGGCTTTACAATACCGGCAAATCGGTGATTGGCTGGCAGGAGAATTCCCTCGCTCTGATAGGCTGTAGAGGTTTGTGAATGGGACCCTGAAACCCATAAGGAGCCGGGACATCTGGTCACCCTAGGTATACCTCCCTCACCAGTGCCTTCTTTCATAACTCAGAATGTAGATCTCCACCATGAGTCTCATTGCCTTATACCAGGGGTACGCAAACTTTTCTGCTCAAGCCCCCCATTATTACCGGCACCGTGGCATGGCGGCATCATGTGATGGTGCGTTGCCATGGCAACACGTTGCCAGTTGACCCCCGCCCCATTGTCATGGCGACATGTCACCTAAGAGGCGGCTGAGACCATTTAAGAGAGACTTAGGCCGCGCTTATAGTCCTGCCGACGGCGACGCTGCGTCAAAAAAAGTTAATACAATCCGTCTCGTGCGCCTATAGTGTGCGCGACCGCAACGGAGCAACACAGCGACCAAAATCGCTGAAGTCAATGAAAATGAATTTTTGCGGCGACTGCCGCATGACGTCAGAGGGTACGTGAGCGGTTCAGCCAATGAGGGCGAACCGCTCACTGCCACGCCCCCTTGTCGCCGTCTCTTGTCTCCTACACTATAGGCAGAAATCGCTATGGAGACGGATGACGTCACGCGGTCTCGTCGCCGGTATTTAATTGAAATGCTTTGGGGAAGAACGCGGGGCCTCTGTAAATGCCGTGCCCCCCAGTTTGCGCACCCATGCCCTATACAACCCTTACCTAGAAATGCCTTATTGCTCCATTCTAAGGCCTCGTCTGCGATCAAACACCGTGACCGCGATCAAACACATTGCTACAATATGTTTGTCCAGTGTGAGAGCACGCGTGCGCGTGCCCGTGAGCGCACGGTGAGACAAATCAATTTGATTTGCCGCTCGCTGGCGCGTCACGCGCGCAGTTCGCCCAATGAGGGCGAACCAGCTGTGACGTCATGGCTGTGCCCCCCGACACGCCCCCTACGCGCGCAGCCAGCAGGCCACGACTCGCCGAAGCAAAAACGTCACAGAGCTCGAGTGCGCTCACATTCACCCTGGCCGCCGCCTAAGAGTATCTCTCCCACAAGCTTTTTATTGCCCCACCATAGTAAATCTGGGGGTGAGCTCCAAGCGATACATATATGTATGTATGTATGTATGTATGTATGTATATTTTTATTTATGTAGCACCATTTATGTACATAGCCCTTCACAGCAGTAATACATGGGACATAATAATGACAGTAACAATAAGAGAGGGCGTTCCCTGCCTTAAGGCGCTTACAATCTAACGCTGCGTCCATAGACGGACAGGCCGTGCTGAGCCGTGTGGACGCTCCGCGCTGAGCCCCGGCATCCTCAATGAGGATGTCTTTAGAGGGGGCTCACGCGAGCGTCCGCAGGCGTGCTGAGGTGCTGGATTTTTCAGCCGACAGCCAAGCTGTTTTTCAGCGCGCTGTCGGCTGAAAACATCCAATCAGCGCGAAGCAGCGTCAACGTCACGGCGCCGTGATGTCAGCGCCGTGACGTTGACGTCAGTGCGTCGCGGGCGATTGGCCCAGCGACGTCACTGCCCCGCCTCCCACCACCTCCCCCCGCCTCCCGATCGCGCCCGCTGGCCTCAGCGTCAGCGTCAGCCTCAGCGCTGCTCCCCCCCCCCCCCCCCTCTATGGTCCCAGCCTAAGTGGTAATTAGGGAGAATTTACAGAGACAGTAGGAGAGTGTTATGTTAAATGTGTGTGGTGACAGATTACCTGGGAGGGGCAAAAGTGATGCTATTACCCTCAAAGGGTTAATTAAGTCAGCTGCTGTTAAGTCATTAATTAAGCATGTATTATCCTCACCTGTCTCTCTCCTCCCCTTTATAAATCACTGCCTGCAAGGCTGTTCCTTCTCTCTGTTTCACCTTATTCTGAGCTCACAGCTGTAGGTGTGTGACTGCTACACTGCTTGATATATAGATATATCGTTTGTGGAACTGACCTGAGGTGTTTTTTTTTTTAAATGTTCCTTTCTTTTAGATCTGTGTTATGTGGCTAGGGTGTCAAGCGGCAGTAAGTGGGTAAGGGTATTAGTTTTTGGGTCAGGTGCTTGTAAGGGATGAGCATGTTGGGTTAGGTGGTAGGAGGGTCAGGAGCATGTTTAATAGGTATGATGGGTAGTTATGGGGCTGTGGGAAATCCTATGGGACACAATATATCCCTGTACTCTTGACACTTTTTTTTTGTCCCCTTCAGAGTGACCTCTTAACATGACATCAACAGCTAGTAACACCAGCAAGGCTGAGAAGCCGGTGTCTCTCATATGGGGTGAGTGAGGGGGGCAGGGGGTAAAAGGGGATGCCTGTGGGAATAGGATAACACTTGTTGTTGTATAGATTAGGGGGCACTTTAGTGCCTGTGGGCTGGGATAAGGGGGGCAGCATGTGCAAGGTGGTGGAATGAGGTACATATATGGCTTGTGTGGGGGAAGGTATAAAGGCATCCATGTGTGCTGAATTTCTGGATAAGTGCGGGCCCCGCTGTATGGGTGGAAAAGGGCTGATTCCCTGTGTAAATGTTTGGTGGCATATGAGGGGTGTGTCCCTGTGTCCATTACGATGCATGGTGTGAAAAGGTCTCAGTTTGGGCAATATTATTATTATTATTATTATTATTATTATGTTCTTGTATAGCGCGCTGCTAATTGTACGCAGCGCTTTAGAGACATTTTGCAGGCACAGTCCCTGCCCCGTAGAGCTTACAATCTATGTTTTTGGTGCCCCAGGCACAGGGAGATAAAGTGAATTGCCCAAGGTCACAAGGAGCCGACACCGGGAATTGAACCAGGTTCCCCTGCAGCAATCTCAGTGTCAGTCAGTGTCTTTACTCACTGAGCCACTCCTGCCCCTGTGTGTATGATTGAGCCCCTGTGTGTATGATTGAGCCCCTGTGTGTATGATTGAGCCCCTGTGTGTATGATTGAGCCCCTGTGTGTATGATTGAGCCCCTGTGTGTATGATTGAGCCCCTGTGTGTATGATTGAGCCCCTGTTACGCTGAGCAAAGACCGTCCCTTGCTTTATATTTCTGTGTTCAGAAAAGTGTCTGCCTTCCATCCACAGGGTGTGAGCTAAGTGAGCAGAGCAAAACCTCAGTGTTTAAAGTGTCGGATGACGACGACAAATACGAACATCAGCTGGCCCTGCGCACGGTATGTGGTGGGGGGGGGGGGAGGGAGTTGCGGTGACTGTCTGGCGTGTGGTGCAACTTTCCTAGATCACCGCTTCAGCTCCTTTTCTCTAGTTAACCTGTGTAGTGTCCTAGGGGATCTGCATCTGTCCCTGAGGTATTGCTGTCTTCCAGATCTGTCTGGGGGAAAAGGCGAAAGATGAATTTCACGTGGTAGAAATAGTGGACGGCTCGGATGGGAAACCTGTCCCCATCGCCACCTTAAAACCTTCCATCCTGCCCATGGTGAGTCTGTGGGTGACTCCTGGTATAATGCTGCCCCCCCCCCCCCCGTCTTGCAGTGTGGTAGGTATATGGGTGACCCCTGGGGTATAACTCTGCCCCTCTCCCTCGCAGGCTACCATGGTTGGTGTTGAGCTGACTCCTCCGATCACATTTCGGTTAAGAGCTGGGTCTGGCCCAGTGTACATCAGTGGCCAGCACGTTGCACGTGAGTTCATACCACGATTTCATACCACGATTCCCAGATGACCACCTGTAAAATGTCCACGCTTCTCCTGCACTAAACATACTCTTAACCCTTCATTGCCAGGGATGTGGCCATGCATTTCTCTGAATGCCATACTGCTCGCCATCTTTCCTCCACCCCCCTCTCACCCCCACGTGGCTTCAGGGTTCAACCCCAAGTCCCAAATCTGAACCTTCTCCATCTGCTGCCCCCCTCCATACAAATCCCCTTTGTTTTCCTCCTGATCCCGAACTTTAGTTCAAATCCTCCATGGGTTTTAAATGAGAACTCGCTAGTAATTATTTCTGAGCCCCATAAATATGGCTGCTCCTCACCACCTTATAACCCTGCTTTAGGATCGCTGCAGCCTTCTCACTACTTCTGCGGCGGGTCCCTTAATGAGCACAGCATATTCTGTGGGGGTTTGTGACGGGTGTCTGGCTTTCAGGGCTGAACCTAGCAAACCTGAAATACATTACTAATGGTACAGGTGGGGGTTAAAATACCAGCGGTTAAAGGGCCAAAGTCCTGCTGTGAGGTTTCCCTGTACCCCTCGCACTCCCCTATAGTGGAAGAAGATCTCTCTTGGGCAGAGGATGAGGTAGAGGAAGAGATAGAGGAAGAGGAGGAGGAAGACGCCGAATCTCCCCCCAAACCTGTCAAGAGGCCAGCGGCTACCAAGAAGGCAGGACCGGCAAAGGTACGGTCCGGAAGACTCGCTACAAGAAGGGCGCAGCTGGCATTGGCTTGCTTGCATTATAATCTGTGGGGTTGTCTGCTCTGCAGCTCGCGTATTAAGATAACCTCTCATATTGGCAGCTAGAACATAACTATATTCACAAGGTGTCAACACTGGTTTTTGAACCCACTTCAAAGGCAGGTATTTGTAAAACAAACCATCTAGCATTGTATCTCCTGGAGGAGGGTCTTAACATGGGATGTGTACTGTAGGGGGGAGGTTGGGCATAAGCAATAGGGTGTAGTGGGCTCAGTTGCACACGCTATCATGTGGAAGGTGTTGGTGACTGTTCTCTTTGCCCTAGAAGAAGAAACTGGATAAAGAGGAAGAAGAGTGAGTATCTGATTAGTAGGTTGGGGAATGTGGGGGTGCTGTGCCGTAGGGCCGGATAAAACAGTAGGGGTAATCTGGGTGATCACTTGGGTTGAATATGTAGGTAAGATGGGGAGGGTTTGTCCTGGGAGTAGGGTTTGCGGATGTGGATAGTTGTTATGGGATGGGGGAGTTTGTCCTTGGTTGTAGGGTGTGGTCTATTCTGTCTCCCCCGTGCGGGGTGGTATCTGTGCTGTGATCCATGTGCATGACACTTGATTCCTCTCTGCAGGAGCTCGGATGACAGCCCCATCAAAAAGGTACGTGTGAATTGGCAGCTTTAAAGATGGCTGCTCCAAGCATCGTCCCTGGGTACTAGCATCCCCTTTCATTACCTGGCCTTAATTCGCAGTTAGGCTTTTGGGCATACACAATTAAGCTTTTCAAAAGTCTTATTTTGTATTTTTTTTTTTCTCCCCAGGGCAAAGGGGCAGGAAGAGGAAGGAAGACAGTTGCTAAAAAATAAGATACAGAAGGTACATTTTACCGTTCCCCCACACTACCTCCTGCCTACCGTTCCCCCACACTACCTCCTGCCTACCGTTCCCCCACACTACCTCCTGCCTACAGTTCCCCCACACTACCTCCTGCCTACAGTTCCCTCCACTACTTTTTGCACTGACCACTTCCCTACTGCACCTGCTAATAGTCTTATGTTCTTCCCTGTCACTACACCTGCCTGCAGTACCCTCTACTATTACCATACTGATATCGGTTGTCTCCACACCTCTATACTACAGCACTGTCCCGTATTCCCGTAAGAAACCCAATTGCTACCTCCTATTGTACAACCCCCCTCTACTATCCTATGCATTCTGACGTGTCCCATTTCTCCTTGCAGGTGTGGTGTGCGTCTCCCGTCCCCTGTCCCCTCTGGTCCTGCCATAAATAAATGTTCTGTTTATTTTCCAACATGTGCTGTGTTGTGGCTTTATTTTTATTTCTTTCTCTCCCCCCTCAATTTTGCTTGAAGCCCCTCTGCATGTGGGGAATCATAGGTTGAGGTCCCCCTAAAAGATTAATACCTAGAGCTATGTGCCTTTATATAATCTTATCGGGGCACCTGAGGGGGTTGGGTTACTGCAAAGGTATGTGATACTATGGTTTAGTGGTATTAGATTTACATTGCCCTATAGTTTAAAATGTTTGACCTGTTCCATGGGTAACATATACATTTAATTTTTAAACATCCTCCATCATTGGTTCCATAGAAAGATTCGACCCCTCTTAAAGGAACTATTTTTTTATTACTATTATTATTTATAGCACATCTCGATCAGATGCATTGTAAGGAACCCCACCCTCTCACTGCACAGCTGAGATCGGATACATTTTAGAGTGGGTTGGGGGTCCCTTGCAATGCATATGGTATCAGACAACCCATTAGAGTTTGAAGTTCTGCAGTATTTCACAATATAATTATAGGGTTCCTTGACCAAAGAAGTTGAACCCCTGCTGTATCAAGGTAAAAAATAGTTTTGTCGTCCCCCCATCTCCAGGAACACTGAATCCCAGATTATCTGCTTGTAAAGTCATTGAGAGGCTGACTTCAAACAGAAGGCAGGGCAAAACTAACCATTTACCTGGGGGTGTGAGGACTGATAGTCTGATAATAGTACATAAGTTATAACCTCTCCCTCCCCCCCCCACCCCCCTGTCTTACTGTGGAAATGTTAGTTTCCAAAAATAATTTACTAATATTTCACTCAACTTAATATATTTTAACATTTTACTTATTTTAACATTTTACTCAGGTAACCTATTAAACATGTCCCTATCCTTGGGTCACTTTGGTCCTAGTAGGGACTGCTCTATAAAATAGTTTTAACTGGAATGAATCTGTTGCTACAAATGTAAAGATGGCTTTTTTATTTATTTTTTTAACGGTGGCTTAAACTCCCTCTTTGCAATATGTTGCATGCCTTACAGATAGGGTTAAAGAAACTTTCTCCTTAGTTTCACTTGAGGCTTTTAGGTCCCTATGTAGTCCCCCACTTTTGATGGCTATTTCATTTGAGGGGTTAACTGTGTGGCCTCACTCAGGTGAGATGTGATGCAGAAGGGATGCCACTCCCTTTTATAGCCTGTAACCTGTTATGTCACTAGGATGGAGCTATGTTTTAGGAGCAGATTCTTTGGACTTCTGACTGGGGTCTTCACTGAGTCCTGTAAATAGGACTCTGCTATACACCTGTCAGTGTTTGTTTTCAGTTAGAAATGTGCCCCATAAATTAGCACCAGTAGTAATGGTGCAAGATCATTTTCACTATTGAAAAGGAGGGAGGCTGCTCTTGATAGGAGTTCTTGGTATAGTAATGCCAGAGAATGTTTTGACCATCCCAACCAGAAGGCTTCTTGTTCAGTCCTGGTCACATAGGTATAAAAGTATGCAGTACATAGTAGCGGGTTATTAATGCCAGAGCCCAAAGTTTATTCCTGATTAGGCCCATTTGTAAGGTGATGGTACCGGTTTAACCAGGACCATACTGATTTTTCAGTGCGTGTCCTAAAAAGTTGAGTAAAATGTCTCATTTGTACTGATTTTATTTTTTAAATTGCTGCTCAACCTTTTTGGAGTGACAATTTCAAAACGGTACATATTAGATGTTTTAGTCACCAGTTGCAGACAGACTTCCTACATACCACCTCCATGTCGGAGTGCTGGACCCTAGGTCGTCCCAGGCTCCCTCAAAGGTAATAGGAGGTGCTGGCCTACTTGGCAGATGCAGTACCCCACATTCACAAAGGTGTGTGTTTGTGTGATGCCTTCCTGACTCCAAGAATTGGCAATTAGATTACTCCCTGGATCAACATCTTTCCCATCTATACTTATTTGGTATATCCCTGTAAACCTTCCCCCATCTAAAAAGATGTCCAACCTTTTTTGAACAAATCTATTGTATCTGCCATCACAGTCTCCATGGGTAATGAATTCCACATTTTAACTGCCCTTACTGTAAAGAACCCTTTCCTTTGTTGCTGATGAAATCTCCTTTCCTGCAACATTAAGGGATGGCCCTGAGTCCTTAGTACTGCCTCTGGGATGAATAGTTCTTTTGAAAGCTTCTTGTATTGTCCCCGAATATATTTGTATATAGTTATCATATCTCCTTTTAGACGCCTCTTTTCTAATGTAAATAAATCTAATTTTAGCTAGCCTCTCCTCATAAGTTAGATTGTCCATCCCATTTATTAATTTGGTGTCTCTTCTCCTCACTCTATTTCCATAATGCCTTTTCTTAGGATTGGTGCCCAAAATTGTACTCCATATTCAAGGTGTGATCTTACTAGTGCTTTGTAAAGGGGCATAATTATGTTTACTTCCCTTCCATCCATTGCCCGGTTGATGAAAGATAAGATCTTGTTTGCCTTTGCAGCTACTGCTTCACATTGGGCACTATTGCTAAGCCTGCAGTCTACAAGCACTCCTAAATCCTTCTCCATCAAGGATTCCCCCAATATATCTCCATTTAATTTGTAAGTCGCCTCTTTATTCTTGCATCCCAAATGCATAACCTTACATTTATTTGTATTAAACCTCATTTACCTGCCCACGTTTCCAGTCTCTCCAAGTCCTTCTGAAGAGAAATTACATCCTGCTCTGATTCTATTACCTTACACAATTTAGTATCATCAGCAAAGATGGAGACTTTGCTCTCGATCCCAACCTCAAGGTAATTAATAAACAAGTTAAAAAGCAGAGGTCCCAGTACTGATACCTGAGGTACTCCACTCACGACTTTAGCCCAACCTGAAAAAGTTCCATTTATGACAACCCTCTGTTGTCTGTCCTTTAACCAGTTTTCAATCCAGGTGCATATATTATTACTGAGTCCAATTGTCTTTATTTTGTACACCAACCTCTTGTGTGAAACCGTATCAAAAGCCTTTGCAAAATCTAAGTAGACCACATCAACTGCATTACCCTGGTCTAAATTCCTACTTACCTGCTCAAAGAAACAAATAAGGTTAGTTTGGCAAGATCTATCCTTCATCAATCCATGCTGACTATTACTAATAATTTTGTTTTCCATTAGGTATTCCTGAATATTATCCCGTATTAAACCTTCAAGTAGTTTCCCTACTATTGAAGTCAGGCTTACAGGTCTGTAATTTCCCGGTTGTGATCTAGCTCCCTTTTTAAATATAGGCACCACATCTGCTTTACGCCAATCTTGTGGTACTGAGCCTGTGGAAATGGAATCCTTGAATATTAAATATAATGGTTTGGCTATTACTGAGCTTAACTCCTTGAACTCTTGGATGTATGCCATCGGGGCCAGGTGCCTTATTTAATAATTTTGTCACTTTTAAAATATGGTCACCATACCCATTTGATGTGGGGCAATACTATGTCATACAAGAGACTGTCAATTTTATTCCTTCACTGTGGGTAAAGTTTAAGTGCCTCCCCAGGCACTTAAACTTTACCCATAGTGAAGGAATAAAATCATCCATAAGTTTAAGTGCGTCCCCAGCATACAAGTGAGCACTAATGGGATGAAGTCCAGAATTATATTGTTTGTCATGAATTTCTGTCGAGTAACCAGTATGTCCGTGTCTGTGAAACATTATTGACGGATGTCCAACAAAGCACCTTTTTGTTAATAGAAGTTCCTGGCGCCCATCCTTGTTGTTATTATTATTAAACCTCCACGTCCAGCCTGCACTTACCCAGCAGCCGGCAAAGGACTGAGCACTGCCAATGTATATAGTCAAGTCGATGTGACCTCCTTTAGAGTCAGGTAAGGAGGGTTACACCTGTTTGTGGAGTTACCCCCAGGCAGGAGTCCATCACCGTAGTCTCAACATTGTCTTGTAACAGCAAATACCTCACTCAGCCTGTGCTCACTCACAAGACCTGTCTGTATGTGTATCAGAGGGGGAATGTCGGTGTATTAATGTGTGTGCTGTGTACATAGGTGTCAGTGTTACTGAGCACGGTATGTACAGGTTGTCCTCGTTATCCAATGTTTCACTTTACAATGAATAGCATATCCAACGCCTTACAATGCCTCCTTATGGGCCGTTTTGCGACGCCTGAATGCGTTATCCGACGCTCACCGCCACTGATTAACATGGGACTCACTTTACAGCTGTTTCACTATCCAACGCTACGTCCAGAACGGATTCCGTTGGATAACCGAGGACTGCCTGTATATCGGGGTTAGTGAGTGTGCAGCATTGTCTGCATGTGAGTTACTGGGGTGGTTAAAGTGCATCAGATGCTCTAAGTGGCATCGTTGCCCCTTTAGGGGTCCACTCTTTACGGTCTGTTTCTTTGCAATGTGCCGCTGGCCCCTCCGGCTGTGAACTGGTTAACAAGCCCAACAAATGCCACAGCCCATACAGCGGAGCTGCTCCAGCTTGGGCCCTGCAGATCAGGACTGCAGCGATTACAGCGCCGCCGTGACCAGCGTCACACTGGTGTTAGGAAAATGCTCCTGGTATGTGAGCAGAGCAAAAGGGATACAACATGGGATCTGCACAGAGGGGGATTTGGGATCAGTGGGATTTGACATATCCCTAAACCACTTGTCTGTCAAGGGAACTGGTTTTAAAGTCTCCTTTCCTCTCAGTTCCCCCGTCTCTTCCCTTTCTTTTCCTCCTCCTGTATCTCTTCTTTCACTTTCAGCTTTCTCATCTTTTCTTCTCCTGCCTCCAACTTTTTCTCCCTGTGTATTTTTTACACTCTTTCCCCCCCTCGGTTAATGATTAAGTCTCCTTGCCAGGGGTCACTCCATGAGAAGTGATGAGGTGTGAGAGAGAGAGAGAGGCGGCGGGGGGGTGAATGAAGTTTATTGGCGTCTCCAGATGTAACCGTGGGTGCATGGAGAGAGGATCCCCCCTTAACAGGTAACCACAACATATGATTGTAGCTATCTCCACATTCCTCTGCATGTCCTATAGTACGATAGGGCTTTTCTCTGGTCTGCATCTCAGTTTATAGGACGGAGCCTCCATCGTATATATACCATTTATACAATAGGGCTTTTCTCTGGTCTGTATCCCAGTGTATAGGACATGGGTCCCACTATAGTTTCACCTTTTTTGTTTTTTTTAGACTCTACCTCTCTCTTCCCCCCTTCTCCCCAGCACTCTCACTCTCATGTTTCGTCCCCTCATCCCCTCATCCCTATCTCACTCTCCCCGCCTGCCCCCATCCCCTCCTCTCTCCCTCCCTCTGTGGTATTTGCTGACTCTGTAAATTCTTTCCTGTTCTTTTTTTTTTTTAACGCTCCGAAAACTGTTTCAGTTTTTGTCCATCTCTATCTTTCATCTTCTGGACTCTGGCAGGGACGTGGTTAATGGCCCTGTGCCCTGGCAGGGACGTGGTTAATGGCCCTGTGCCCTGGCAGGGACGTGGTTAATGGCCCTGTGCCCTGGAAGGGACGTGGTTAATGGCCCTGTGCCCTGGAAGGGACGTGGTTAATGGCCCTGTGCCCTGGAAGGGACTTGGTTAATGGCCCTGTGCCCTGGAAGGGACGTGGTTAATGGCGCTGTGCCCTGGAAGGGACGTGGTTAATGGCGCTGTGCCCTGGAAGGGACGTGGTTAATGGCCCTGTGCCCTGGAAGGGACGTGGTTAATGGCGCTGTGCCCTGGAAGGGACGTGGTTAGTGGCCCTGTGCCCTGGAAGGGACGTAGTTAATGGCGCTGTGCCCTGGAAGGGACGTAGTTAATGGCGCTGTGCCATGGAAGGGACGTGGTTAATGGCGCTGTGGCCTGGAAGGGACGTGGTTAATGGCGCTGTGGCCTGGCAGGGACGTGGTTAATGGCCCTGTGCCCTGGAAGGGACGTGGTTAATGGCCCTTTGCCATGGAAGGGACGTGGTTAATGGCGCTGTGCCCTGGAAGGGACGTGGTTAATTGCGCTGTGCCCTGGAAGGGACGTGGTTAATGGCACTGTGCCCTGGAAGGGACGTGGTTAATGGCGCTGTGCCCTGGAAGGGACGTGGTTAATGGCGCTGTGCCCTGGAAGGGACGTGGTTAATGGCCCTGTGCCCTGGAAGGGACGTGGTTAATGGCGCTGTGCCCTGGAAGGGACGTGGTTAGTGGCCCTGTGCCCTGAAAGGGACGTGGTTAGTGGCCCTGTGCCCTGGAAGGGACGTGGTTAATGGCGCTGTGCCCTGGAAGGGACGTGGTTAATGGCGCTGTGCCCTGGAAGGGACGTGGTTAATGGCGCTGTGCCCTGGCAGGGACGTGGTTAATGGCGCTGTGCCCTGGAAGGGACGTGGTTAATGGTGCTGTGCCCTGGAAGGGACGTGGTTAATGGTGCTGTGCCCTGGCAGGGACGTGGTTAATGGCGCTGTGCCCTGGAAGGGACGTGGTTAATGGTGCTGTGCCCTGGAAGGGACCTGGTTAATGGCGCTGTGCCCTGGAAGGGACGTGGTTAATGGCGCTGTGCCCTGGCAGGGACGTGGTTAATGGCGCTGTGCCCTGGAAGGGACGTGGTTAATGGCGCTGTGCCCTGGCAGGGACGTGGTTAATGGCGCTGTGCCCTGGAAGGGACGTGGTTAATGGCGCTGTGCCCTGGAAGGGACGTGGTTAATGGCGCTGTGCCCTGGAAGGGACGTGGTTAATGGCGCTGTGCCCTGGAAGGGACGTGGTTAATGGCGCTGTGCCCTGGCAGGGACGTGGTTAATGGCGCTGTGCCCTGGAAGGGACGTGGTTAATGGCGCTGTGCCCTGGTAGGGATGTGGTTAATGGCGCTGTGCCATGGAAGGGACGTGGTTAATAGTGTTGCTCTGGCAGGGACGTGGTTAATGGAGTGGTGTTTGGGGAGGGACGTGGTTAATGGAGCAACGCTCTGCAGTTTTCCCTTACAATAACGGTGACACTGTAGTAAGTATAAGTATAAAAGCAGTGTATTCCGCGCCCTCTAACATCTGACTGCAAACGCTGCTCATATATGTGATTTCTAGGGTCTGACTATATGATTCATTAACAGGATCAAGAGGGCAGGAGCAATGCTCTGCACACAGGGAGTGGTTTATGAAACAATGCTGTGCAGGCAGGGAGAATCGGGCAGAGTGATGCCCTGCAGGGAAGGATCCGGTTCTGCTGTGATGCTCTGCAGACAGGGAGAATCCGGCGGTGCGATGCTCTGCAGGCATGGAGAATCAGGCGATGCTCTGCAGGCAGGGATCCGATTCTGCTGTGTGATGCTCTGCAGGCTGGGAGAATTCGGCGGTGCGATGCTCTGCAGGCAGGGAGAAGCAGACGAATATTTGGTTTTGCTGCAAAGCTCTGCAGGTAGGGGGGAGCAGGTGGTTCGATGCTCTGCAGGCAGGGGGGAGCAGGTGGAGCGATGCTCTGCAGGCAGAGGTTTGGTTCTTCTGTGAAGCTCTGCAGACAGGGAGGGGCAGGTGAAGCGGTGCTCTGCAAGCAGGGAGGGGACCGCTCGTCTCCCGGGTGATGATGAGGATTAGCAGTTGCCGTGGTGACGGGAGGCAGGAGCAGCAGCAGAGGATGCTGACTGTGTCTGTGCAGCTCGGGATCCCACGGTAATAAAACCTGCCCCAACCTGGGGGCGGGGGTAGGACAGGGTGTGCGTGTGGGGGAGCACCACAGTGATTGGGGGGAGGGGGAGCGCAGGGTGTGTGGGGGACGGAGAGGGCAGTAGGAGGGGAGGAGGAGGATTTGTGACTGCATCTAGTGACTGCGTAACAGGGAGCTGGGCCTGGTCATTCTGTACGTATATATAGGTGTGTGTGTGTGTGTGTGTGTGTGTGTGTGTGGGTGTGTGTGTGTATACAACTGTGTGCTGTATGTGTTTATATACACAAATATATATATATTTATGTTGATGTGAATATATATATATATATATATATATATATATATATATATATATATATATATATATTTATTATGTATAAAAATCTGTGTAGGTACATGTGTGTGTTTATATGAATGTATGTGTGTTTGTAGCTCATATATGTAAATGTATGCAGTTTTGTGTGTGTGTGTGTGTGTGTGTGTGTGTGTGTGTGTGTATATATAGCTCTGGCAGTGAACACAGTGCTGTATGCATGTAAATATAGCGCTGCCATTGTATACAGTGCTTTATGTACGTGTATGTAGCTCTTGCAGTGTATTACACAGTTATGTATCTGTATATATAGCTCTGGCAGTCTACACAGTGCTGTATGTATGTATGTGTATATAGCTCTGGAAGTGTACACAGTGTTATATGTGTATATAGTTCAGTCTGTGGATACAGTGCTGGTTGTCTATGCAATGCAGTATGTGTAAATAGCAATGGCAGTGTACACAGTGATGTATGTATGTCGATATAGCACTGTTAGTATACTCAGGGCTGTATGTGTGTGTACATAGCTATGTCGGTGTACACTGTGCCGTATGTATGTGTATATAGCTCTTGCAGTGTACTCAGTGGTCTACCTCTGTTTTTATAAAGGTGACAGTGTACACAGTGCTGTGTCTATGACTATAATGCTATGGAAGTGTATGCAGTGCTGCATGTATGTGTATATAGCTCTGGCAGTGTACACCGTGCTGTATTTCTGCGTGTATAGCTCTGAGAGATGAGGTGGAAGATGCTGACCCGAGGAGCTGATGCTCTGTGTCCTGGAGGAAGGTCCTCGCCCATAGCTGGAATTCACTGCACCCTATTCCTGTCTGCTGCTGGAAGAACAAACTCCTCCATACACACACAGGCCACTCTCACTGTCTCATCTTCCCCACTCTCACTGTCTCATCTTCCGCACTCTCACTGTCTCATCTTCCCCACTCTCACTGTCTCATCTTCCCCACTCTCACTGCCTCATCTTACCCACTCTCACTGCCTCATCTTACCCACTCTCACTGCCTCATCTTCCCCACTCTCACTGTCTCATCTTCCGCACTCTCACTGTCTCATCTTCCCCACTCTCACTGTCTCATCTTCCGCACTCTCACTGTCTCATCTTCCCCACTCTCACTGTCTCATCTTCCCCACTCTCACTGCCTCATCTTACCCACTCTCACTGCCTCATCTTACCCACTCTCACTGTCTCATCTTCCGCACTCTCACTGTCTCATCTTCCCCACTCTCACTGTCTCATCTTCCCCACTCTCACTGTCTCATCTTCCCCACTCTCACTGTCTCATCTTCCCCACTCTCACTGTCTCATCTTCCCCACTCTCACTGTCTCATCTTCCCCACTCTCACTGCCTCATCTTACCCACTCTCACTGTCTCATCTTCCCCACTCTCACTGTCTCATCTTCCCCACTCTCACTGTCTCATCTTCCCCACTCTCACTGTCTCATCTTCCCCACTCTCACTGTCTCATATTCCCCACTCTCACTGTCTCATCTTCCCCACTCTCACTGTCTCATCTTCCCCACTCTCACTGTCTCATCTTCCCCACTCTCACTGTCTCATCTTACCCACTCTCACTGTCTCATCTTCCGCACTCTCACTGTCTCATCTTACCCACTCTCACTGTCTCATCTTACCCACTCTCACTGTCTCATCTTACCCACTCTCACTGTCTCATCTTACCCACTCTCACTGTCTCATCTTACCCACTCTCACTGTCTCATCTTCCCCACTCTCACTGTCTCATCTTCCCCACTCTCACTGTCTCATCTTCCCCACTCTCCCTGTCTCATCTTCCCCACTCTCACTGTCTCATCTTACCCACTCTCACTGTCTCATCTTACCCACTCTCACTGTCTCATCTTCCCCACTCTCACTGTCTCATCTTCCCCACTCTCACTGTCTCATCTTCCCCACTCTCCCTGTCTCATCTTCCCCACTCTCACTGTCTCATCTTACCCACTCTCACTGTCTCATCTTACCCACTCTCCCTGTCTCATCTTACCCACTCTCCCTGTCTCATCTTACCCACTCTCACTGTCTCATCTTCCCCACTCTCCCTGTCTCATCTTCCCCACTCTCACTGTCTCATCTTACCCACTCTCACTGTCTCATCTTACCCACTCTCACTGTCTCATCTTACCCACTCTCACTGTCTCATCTTACCCACTCTCACTGTCTCATCTTACCCACTCTCACTGTCTCATCTTCCCCACTCTCACTGTCTCATCTGCCCCCACTCTCCCTGTCTCATCTGCCCCCACTCTCCCTGTCTCATCTGGCCCCACTCTCCCTGTCTCATCTGCCCCACTCTCGCCCCACTTGTTTCTTTATCTCTCTCATATTCTCGCCATTCACTCTCTTCTCTCCCTCTCTCATATTCTCGCCTTTCACTCTCTTCTCTCCTCTTTCTTTCTCCCCCTCTCTCACCACACCTGTTTCTTTATCTCTCTTCCATTGTCCTCTTCTCCCCTTTTTCGCTCTCTTCTCCCCTCTGCCATGCTCTCCTCTTCCCTCTCTCTCCTCTTCTGACCTCTCTCGCTGTCCTTTCCCTCCCCTCCTACATACTGTATATCTCACTATTTCATCTGTTGCTCTGTCTTTCTCTCTCTGTCTCCCCATCCCACCCTTCACATCTCTCCTGCCTCTCTGTCCCCCTCTCTCCCTCCCTCTCCTTTAACCAGTGGTCTTTGAAGAGACATCCTGTGCACCTCACTTAACCCCTCCCAGACTGGTAGAGTGCTCTGCAGAGCGTCGCGCCTTTGTTCAGGGAGGGGCCGTGTGGCAGAGAGACCGCCTGGATATCTCTTGACACACGGGAGACCGTAGCGCTCTCGGAAGGAGACTACACAGGACATCATCATCAAGCTGACAGAGGTGCAGTGACAGCTGTGTGTGTATTGAGAGGGTTATTACTGGAGTAGCAGTGGGTGCAGCAGGGTAGAATGAAGGTGCAGTGTCAGCCGTGTGTAAGGGTAATACAGTGGGTGCAGCAGGCTAACCCCTGGTGGGGGGTCAGGATTGGAATAGCAGAGTTTGCTGGACTGTGGTGTAGTGACAAGTAGTGTGACGTCCGTACTGGAATAGGAGTGTTGGCTGTGTGTGTGTTGTTTTCTGCGTCTGTATAGTTCTGTGTCTGCGTATTATTGTGTGTCTAGTTGTGTTGTTTTGTCCTCTATCCTTGGGACCTGTGACCTCACGCTATTTATTAATGACATTTACTCGTCTTCATCACAACGCGTTGTGATGTCACCGAGGGGGAGACTTTTGAGGGTCACTCTATTAACCGCTTCGTCTGCCAGAGACCTATAAAGCATCGTTCCATTAACCCCCCCAACCCTCCTTCCAGTCCCCATTGGACAGATGGGCTGGGTTGATCGTTGCCATGGAGTTGCGCTCTGCTGGGTGGGGTGCAGCTGACTGTACATAGTGATAAGGGACATAGGTCACATGACTGTGTCTCAACCCCCCTCCCCCTTATAATACATGTCACATACATCTAAATTAAGCCGACAGAGCCTCTCATACAGTATATCCTAGTTATACAATAGGGCTTTTCTCTGATCTGTATCTCAGTGTATAGGACAGAGCCTCTCATACAGTATATCCCATTTATACAATAGGGCTTTTCTCTGGTCTGTGTCTCAGTGTATAGGACGGAACCTCTGATACAGTATATCCTAGTTATACAATAGGGCTTTTCTCTGATCTGTATCTCAGTGTATAGGACAGAGCCTCTCATACAGTATATCCCATTTATACAATAGGGCTTTTCTCTGGTCTGTGTCTCAGTGTATAGGACGGAACCTCTGATACAGTATATCCTAGTTATACAATAGGGCTTTTCTCTGATCTGTATCTCAGTGTATAGGACAGAGCCTCTCATACAGAATATCCTAGTTATACAATAGGGCTTTTCTCTGGTCTGTATCTCAGTGTATAGGATGGAGCCTCCATCATACAGATGTAGCAGGTATTAGTGCCTGTGCTGTCGCACGCCAGCGAATGCAATAGTGCGTTATCCTGCCCCTTTTTTGCACACGGCTAAATCAAACACAATGGTGTCTTCTCCCTATAGTGCACTCTGTGTATCCCGCTGCAAAGCGCCAACGGGAACATTAACGCCTGCTACATCTGCATATCCCATTTATACAATAGGGCTTTTCTCTGGTCTGTGTCTCAGTGTATAGGACGGAGTCTCCATCATACAGTGTATCCCATTTATACAATAGGGCTTTTCTCTGGTCTGTGTCTCAGTGTATAGGACGGAGTCTCCATCATACAGTATATCCCATTTATACAATAGGGCTTTTCTCTGGTCTGTGTCTCAGTGTATAGGACGGAGTCTCCATCATACAGTGTATCCCATTTATACAATAGGGCTTTTCTCTGGTCTGTGTCTACGTATTTATATGAAGTCATGTATTCAACTGTCTGTCTTCTCCCTTCTTTCCTTTCTTCAGCCTCTCTTCTCTCTTATTTTTCTGTCCTTCTCTCCTTCTTGCTCCCTCACTACTTCTCCCCCCCCCCCCTCCCTCTGTTCTCTTCCTCACCCTCTCTCTTCCCCGATGTCCTGCACAGTAGAGCAGGAAGCCGAGCCTGTGTTCTGTGAGCTCTGTGCCGAGACGGGAACACACGGCATGGTGACCTGGGAAGTGAGTGCAGAGGGAGAGACTAAGGAGGAGACATGGAAAGAGAACAAGGGGTCAGACAGTCACACAGGTGCTGTGCACTCTCACGGCTCATCGGTCCCCATTCATTCTCTCTCTCCTCTCCTGCACTGTTCTGAACTTTTCCCATCTTGTGTCTCTCTTCTCTCTCCTCATTTTAGCTCGTAGACTTACAACTGTGGCTGGGGCCTGGGTCGCTGCTAATAACTTACTGAGCCACACGTGGCCTATGGTCAAATGGCAGGAAGAATACTGACACAGTATGGGTGACACAACTGGTTTTCTTATATTTTACTGACTCTGGTACCTTTTGATCCTCAGATGAGGATCACTACACACAGTATACAGTTTACTACATAATTCCCAATAATGCTGTGTGGGTGTGAGTCCGTGTCAGTGGTACGTTACCCTCCCAATCCTGGGTATGTTGGCTTGTGATGTTGCCGGTACACTGTGCAAGCTTGTTGTGTACTGAACCTGTTACAGGCCTGTACTTCAAAAAGGGTACTTCGGTACCACTGTGCTTTTATGCCCATTGAGTGCCAACCCTCCACCCCCCCGCCCCCCCCCCCCCCCCCCCCCCCCCCGCGGCGGCGCTTGATCTCTTGTCCTGGTCTGGAACTGTAGCTCTCTGCTCCTGATGCCACGTGCACTCTCTGCAGACCTCGGCCGATCCTGATAGCACTTAGGTCCACACAGATCTGATCCAACATGGCTGCCCCTTTTAAAAGGCTCCTCTCCCTCTTAGTCCCTCCTGTTTGTGGCGAGAGGGGTTAACCAGGCCAATATTAAAGGCATTCTACCCGGCTGGTTAACCCTAAACCCTGTTGGGAGTGAAGGGATTAAAATTTATTATCCCCATAATCCCGTTTTCCCCTACACCACCGCTTTTAACCCCAATCCCTGTTGGGACGGAAGGGGTTAAAGTGTTTTGTCACCCCAATATCATATTTTTCCCTCCACCATCTTTATTGTCCCCATTTTGAAGCTCAGTCCATAGCTGCAGTATTAGTAATGTATGCGAATTGGGCCAATTGTATTTCAGACACAAGGAGCAAGCTAGCACTCTAATTTTTGGAGTGCAGCTAGCTAAACATGTACTAAGCCCATACATATTGTTTGGTGTCCCCCACACATACAGAAAGTGTGTGTGTGTGTGTGTATATATGTATAAAATATATGTATATATATATGTGTATATATATATATATATATATATGTATATATATATATATATATATATATATATATCAACTGTAAATATTACTGTATGTCCATTTGCATGTCTTAGACAGGTCTGCAACCCTGTCTTTCCCCATTATCGCCCAGCACACAGCGTTTCCACTGCAGCAAGGGATTCTGGGAAACGACATGCAAATGAGCACTCAGTGCCACCTTTTGTCTCAAGCCCGTATTACACAAGCAAATCCTTTAGCCAATGCATACTGGTTTTAACACAGCTTTTAGACAGAGGCTGGGATGAGATGCAAAGCCAGTAAACCCACTCACAGACATGTTTCAACCTTGATGGGTATCATCAGTGTGAGGTTGGTTGCTGGCTAAGCTGGGTGAGACTAGACTAGGTATTCACCACAATCATTAAGGTTATGGTGGGTAAAAAAAGTGACAAAAACCCTCCACAGTAAAGTATGATATATATCTCTTCCTGCCGGTACCTTTTAATACATAACTAAAATACAGTTTATATATATATATATATATATATATATATAACTGTATTTTACTTGTGATTTAAAAGGTACCGGCAGGAAGCTTTTCCTGTCAGCCCAGCAATGAATGTATTATCATGCATATATGTTAAGAGTAAATGACCTGAGGGTCTTTCATCTCCGCACTTCAAAGGGCCCCCTGTGAAGTGAATGCCGCAATGTCTAGAGAAGTGCCGGATTTGAAAAGCCTCAGAGAGCCAAGGTGTTAGAGTGGCCAGGATATCCCTTAGTACCAAATCCTGGTACACAGTATGGGGCAGTCACACTTGGTAGCCAAATCCCAGACTTACTGTCGCCAGGTAAGAAGTGGGACCCAGTATGCTAAGCAGCTTAGGTGTCAAGTTGACACATGCTCTGTGCAAACCAGGAAGCCACTTCTGCCCATGCTATGAACTACTGCAAGTCTGGGATAGGGGGAAAAGGTGTTCCCACGGAAGGGATTGGGTGTGTATGTTAGGTATAAGACCCTTAACCCTATAAAGATGCCTGCGGCCCAGTCCCAGTTAGATTCACCTGATGTAACAACGATTTAACCAAGTTCCAGCGTCTGCGGTTCCAGAGTGTGAGGGGTTAATAATATCGTAACTAAGGATCATCCCCCTCTTCAGGAATTCGTTAGAGCTAAGGGTTCCAAACGAACCCTGTAAGGATTGAACAAACTTTTTCCTGTTGGCTGAGGGCTGGCAAGTTGCGCCCCATAGCCAGGAACTGCTACACGGATCATTGTGCGCACCCACTTGCATGCGTGCAGGGGTGCCCAGAGACTTTATTTCATTCCAAGGACAATTGATTTCGTTTCCCCATCCCAGTAAGTGTTTTATTGAGTGTATATTGTGAAGTATTGTGTGTTTTGTCTTAAAAGGAAATAAATTGCAATTTATTTTACTCATCTTGTGAGCTCAGTGCAGAATCCCGGTATTAATGTGTAGATAATACCTGGTCTACCATGACATTGTTCCACAACCGTTATTATTGGCTGCATCTCATGTCCAACACAGTCACATGCCCACAGCAGATTGGTGAGGAACCTGACATGGCCATGGGGCAGTGACAGTGTGTGAGCTCATCATACAGGGATTGTGTGTTTGAGTGTGTGTGTATGAGTGTGTGTGTGTATATATATATATATATATATATATATATATATATATATATATATATATATATATATATATATATATATATATAAATAGTGGGCTAGAACACGGTCTTTTGGGGTAAGAAAAATGATGAGGCGAGTATATGAAGCTGCTCATCCCAGGGTACATGTAGAGTTCAGCTCTGTGTGTCCTTGCATTGTGATTGTCTCGTCCAGCGTCTCATCTGTTTGTTCCCCCTAACAGAGTCGGAGCAGAACCTGTGAGGTCACGTGATGCAGAAGGACACACAGACTGGTGAGAACGCAAAGCATCCTGACCATAGCCAGAGGCCCTCCGCTGAGCATCGCACCCAGAGCCAGAGACCCCATGCAGAGCATTTTGCCCAAAGCCAGATTGTCCTGTAGAGCATTGTGCCCAGAGCCAGGGAGCCTAGCACAGCATCGCGCCAGTGCCAAGGAGCATCACAGAGCATCGCGTCCAGAGCTGGGGAGCCTCGCATAGCATCGCGCCCAGAGCCAGGGAACCTCGCACTGCATCGTACCGAGAGCCAGGGAACCTCGCACTGCATCGTGCCCAGAGCCAGGGAACCTCGCACTGCATCGTGCCCAGAGCCAGGGAACCTCGCACTGCATCGCGCCCAGAGCCAGGGAACCTCGCACTGCATCGTTCCCAGAGCCAGGGAACCTCGCACTGCATCGTGCCCAGAGCCAGGGAACCTCGCACTGCATCGTGCCCAGAGCCAAGGAACCTCGCACTGCATCGTGCCCAGAGCCAGGGAACCTCGCACTGCATCGCGCCCAGAGCCAGGGAACCTCGCACAGCATCGCGCCCAGAGCCAGGGAACCTCGCACAGCATCACGCCCAGAGCCAGGGAACCTCGCACTGCATCGCGCCCTGAGCCAGAGAACCTCGCACTGCATCGCGCCCTGAGCCAGAGAACCTCGGACTGCATCGCACCCAGAGCCAGGGAACCTCGCACTGCATCGCGCCCAGAGCCAGGGAACCTCGCACTGCATCGCGCCCAGAGCCAGGGAACCTCGCACTGCATCGCGCCCAGAGCCAGGGAACCTCGCGCCCAGAGCCAGGGAACCTCGCACTGTATTGCGCCCAGAGCCATGGAACCTCGCACAGCATCGCGCCCAGAGCCAGGGAACCTCGCACTGCATCATGCCCAGAGCCAGGGAACCTCGCACTGCATCACGCCCAGAGCCAGGGAACCTCGCACTGCATCACGCCCAGAGCCAGGGAACCTCGCACTGCATTGCGCCCAGAGCCAGGGAACCTCGCACAGCATCGCGCCCAGAGCCAGGGAACCTCGCACAGCATCGCACCCAGAGCCAGGGAACCTCGCACTGCATCACGCCCAGAGCCAGGGAACCTCGCACTGTATTGCGCCCAGAGCCAGGGAACCTCGCACTGCATCGCGCCCAGAGCCAGGGAACCTCGCACTGCATCGCGCCCAGAGCCAGGGAACCTCGCGCCCAGAGCCAGGGAACCTCGCGCCCAGAGCCAGGGAACATCGCGCCAAGAGCCAGGGAACCTCGCACTGCATCACGCCCAGAGCCAGGGAACTTCGCACTGCATCGCGCCCAGAGCTAGGGAACCTCGCACTGCATCACGCCCAGAGCCAGGGAACCTCGCACTGCATCGCGCCCAGAACCAGAGAACCTTGCACTGCATCGCACCCAGAACCAGGGAACCTCGCGCTGCATCGCGCCCAGAGCCAGGGAACCTCGCACTGCATCGCGCCCAGAGCCAGGGAACCTCGCACAGCATCGCGCCCAGAGCCAGGGAACCTCGCACAGCATCGCGCCCAGAGCCAGCGAACCTCGCACAGCATCACGCCCAGAGCCAGGGAACTTCGCACTGCATTGCGCCCAGAGCCAGGGAACCTCGCACAGCATCGCGCCCAGAGCCAGGGAACCTCGCACAGCATCGCGCCCAGAGCCAGCGAACCTCGGAGAGCATCACGCCCAGAGCCAGGGAACTTCGCACTGCATCGCGCCCAGAGCCAGGGAACCTCGCACTGCATCACGCCAGGAGCCAGGGAACCTCGCACTGCATCACGCCCAGAACCAGGGAACCTCGCACTGCATCGCGCCCAGAACCAGGGAACCTCGCACTGCATCGCGCCCAGAGCCAGGGAACCTCGCACAGCATCGCCCCCAGAGCCAGGGAACCTCACACTGCATCGCGCCCAGAGCCAGGGAACCTCGCACAGCATCGCGCCCAGAGCCAGGGAACCTCGCACTGCATCGCGCCCAGAGCCAGGGAACCTCGCACTGCATCATGCCCAGAGCCAGGGAACCTCGCACGGCATACCGCCCTGAGCCAGAGAACCTCGGACTGCATCGCGCCCAGAGCCAGGGAACCTCGCACTGCATCTCGCCCAGAGCCAGGGAACCTCGCACTGCATCGCGCCCAGAGCCAGGGAACCTCGCACTGCATCTCGCACTGCATCGCGCCCAGAGCCAGGGAACCTCGCGCCCAGAGCCAGGGAACCTCGCACTGCATCACGCCCAGAGCCAGGGAACCTCGCACAGCATCGCGCCCAGAGCCAGGGAACCTCGCACAGCATCGCGCCCAGAGCCAGGGAACCTCGCACAGCATCGCGCCCAGAGCCAGGGAACCTCGCACTGCATCACGCCCAGAGCCAGGGAACCTCGCACTGCATCGTGCCCTGAGCCAGGGAACCTTGCACAGCATAGTGCCCAGAGCCAGGGAACCTTGCACTGCATCACGCCCAGAGCCAGGGAACCTAGCACTGCATTGCGCCCAGAGCCAGGGAACCTCGCACAGCATCACGCCCAGAGCCAGGGAACCTCGCACTGCATCACGCCCAGAGCCAGGGAACCTCGCACTGCATCGCGCCCAGAGCCAGGGAACCTCACACTGCATCGCGCCCAGAGCCAGGGAACCTCGCACTGCATCGCGCCTAGAACCAGGGAACCTCGCACTGCATCGCGCCTAGAGCCAGGGAACCTCGCACTGCATCGCGCCCAGAGCCAGGGAACCTCGCACAGCATCGTACCAGGAGCTTCGCACTGCATCGCGCCCAGAGCCAGGGAACCTTGCACAGCATCGCGCCCAGAGCCAGGGAACCTCGCACAGCATCGTGCCCAGAGCCAGGGAACATCGCGCCCAGAGCCAGGGAACCTCGCACTGCATCGCGCCCAGAGCCAGGGAACCTCGCACTGCATCACGCCCAGAGCCAGGGAACCTCGCATTGAATTGCGCCCAGAGCCAGGGAACCTCGCACAGCATCACGCCCAGAGCCAGGGAACCTCACACTGCATCGCGCCCAGAGCCAGGGAACCTCGCGCCCAGAGCCAGGGAACCTCGCGCCCAGAGCCAGGGAACATCGCGCCAAGAGCCAGGGAACCTCGCACTGCATCACGCCCAGAGCCAGGGAACCTCGCACTGCATCGCGCCCAGAGCCAGGGAACCTCGCACTGCATCACGCCCAGAGCCAGGGAACCTTGCACTGCATCGCGCCCAGAACCAGGGAACCTCGCGCTGCATCGCGCCCAGAGCCAGGGAACCTCGCACTGCATCGCGCCCAGAGCCAGGGAACCTCGCACTGCATCACGCCCAGAGCCAGGGAACCTCGCACAGCATCACGCCCAGAGCCAGGGAACCTCGCACAGCATCGCGCCCAGAGCCAGGGAACCTCGCACAGCATCACGCCCAGAGCCAGGGAACCTCGCACAGCATCGCGCCCAGAGCCAGCGAACCTCGCACAGCATCACGCCCAGAGCCAGGGAACTTCGCACTGCATCGTGCCCAGAGCCAGGGAACCTCGCACTGCATCACACCCAGAGCCAGGGAACCTCGCACTGCATCCCGCCCAGAACCAGGGAACCTCGCACTGCATCGCGCCCAGAACCAGGGAACCTCGCACTGCATCGCGCCCAGAGCCAGGGAACCTCGCACAGCATCACCCCCAGAGCCAGGGAACCTCACACTGCATCGCGCCCAGAGCCAGGGAACCTCGCACAGCATCGCGCCCAGAGCCAGGGAACCTCGCACTGCATCGCGCCCAGAGCCAGGGAACCTCGCACAGCATCACGCCCAGAGCCAGCGAACCTCGCACTGCATCGCGCCCAGAGCCAGGGAACCTCGCACAGCATCGCGCCCAGAGCCAGGGAACCTCGCACAGCATCACGCCCAGAGCCAGGGAACCTCGCACAGCATCACGCCCAGAGCCAGGGAACCTCGCACAGCATCACGCCCAGAGCCAGGGAACCTCGCACTGCATCGCGCCCAGAGCCAGGGAACCTCGCACAGCATCACGCCCAGAGCCAGGGAACCTCGCACAGCATCGCGCCCAGAGCGAGGGAACCTCGCACTGCATCACGCCCAGAGCCAGGGAACCTCGCACAGCATCGCGCCCAGAGCCAGGGAACCTCGCACTGCATCACGCCCAGAGCCAGGGAACTTCGCACTGCATCGCGCCCAGAGCCAGGGAACCTCGCACTGCATCGCGCCCAGAGCCAGGGAACCTCGCGCCCAGAGCCAGGGAACATCACGCCAAGAGCCAGGGAACCTCGCACTGCATCACGCCCAGAGCCAGGGAACCTCGCACAGCATCACGCCCAGAGCCAGGGAACCTCGCACAGCATCGCGCCCAGAGCCAGGGAACCTCGCACAGCATCGCGCCCAGAACCAGGGAACCTCTCACTGCATCGCGCCCAGAGCCAGGGAACTTCGCACTGCATCACGCCCTGAGCCAGGGAACCTCGCACTACATCATGCCCAGAGCCAGGGAACCTCGCACAGCATCGCGCCCAGAGCCAGGGAACCTCGCGCCCAGAGCCAGGGAACCTCGCACAGCATCGCGCCCAGAGCCAGGGAACCTCGCACAGCATCGCGCCCAGAGCCAGGGAACCTCGCACTGCATCACGCCCAGAGCCAGGGAACTTCGCACTGCATCGCGCCCAGAGCCAGGGAACCTTGCACTGCATCACGCCCAGAGCCAGGGAACCTCGCACTGCATCACGCCCAGAGCCAGGGAACCTCGCACTGCATCACGCCCAGAGCCAGGGAACCTCGCACTGCATTGCGCCCAGAGCCAGGGAACCTCGCACAACATCACGCCCAGGGCCAGGGAACCTCGCACTGTATCACGCCCAGAGCCAGGGAACCTCGCACTGCATCGCGCCCAGAGCCAGGGAACCTCGCACTGCATCGCGCCCAGAGCCAGGGAACCTCGCACAGCATCGCGCCTAGAACCAGGGAACCTCGCACTGCATCGCGCCTAGAGCAAGGGAACCTAGCACTGCATCGCGCCCAGAGCCAGGGAACCTCGCACAGCATCGTACCAGGAGCTTCGCACTGCATCGCGCCCAGAGCCAGGGAACCTTGCACAGCATCGTGCCCAGAGCCAGGGAACATCGCGCCCAGAGCCAGGGAACCTCGCACTGCATCGCGCCCAGAGCCAGGGAGCCTCGCACAGCATCATGCCCAGAGCAAGGGAACCATACACTGTATTGCGCCCAGAGCCAGGGAACCTTGCACTGTATTGCGCCCAGAGCCAGGGAACCTCGCACAGCATCACACCCAGAGCCAGGGAACCTCGCACAGCATCGCGCCCAGAGCCAGGGAACCTCGCACTGCATCGCGCCCAGAGCCAGGGAACCTCGCACTGCATCACGCCCAGAGCCAGGGAACCTCGCACTGCATCACGCCCAGAGCCAGGGAACCTCGCGCTGCATCGCGCCCAGAGCCAAGGAACCTCGCGCTGCATCGCGCCCTGAGCCAGGGAACCTCGCACAGCATCGTGCCCAGAGCCAGGGAACCTCGCACTGCATCGCGCCCAGAGCCAGGGAACCTCACACAGCATCACGCCCAGAGCCAGGGAAACTCAAACTGCATCGCGCCCAGAACCAGGGAACCTCACACTGCATCGCGCCCAGAGCCAGAGAACCTCGCACAGCATCACGCCCAGAGCCAAGGAACCTCGCACAGCATCGCGCCCAGAACCAGGGAACCTCGCACTGCATCGCGCCCAGAGCCAGGGAACCTCGCACAGCATCGCGCCCAGAGCCAGGGAACTTCGCACTGCATCGCGCCCAGAATCAGGGAAACTCGCACTGCATCGCGCCCAGAGCCAGGGAACATCGCACTGCATCACGCCCAGAGCCAGGGAACCTCGCACTGCATCGCGCCCAGAGCCAGGGAACCTCGCACTGCATCGCGCCCAGAGCCAGGGAAACTCGCACAGCATCATGCCCTGAGCCAGGGAACCTCGCACAGCATCGCGCCCAGAGCCAGGGAACTTCGCACTGCATCGCGCCAAAAACCAGGGAACCTCGCACTGCATCGCGCCCAGAACCAGGGAACCTCGCACTGCATCGTGCCCAGAACCAGGGATCCTCACACTGCATCGCGCCCAGAGCCAGGGAACCTCGCACAGCATCGCGCCCAGAGCCAGGGAACCTCGCACTGCATCGCGCCCAGAACCAGGGAACCTCGCACTGCATCGTGCCCAGAACCAGGGATCCTCACACTGCATCGCGCCCAGAGCCAGGGAACCTCAAACAGCATCGCACCCAGAGCCAGGGAACCTCGCACTGCATCGCGCCCAGAACCAGGGAACCTCACACTGCATCACGCCCAGAACCAGGGAACCTCGCACTGCATCGCGCCCAGAGCCAGGGAACCTCGCACTGCATCGCGCCCAGAGCCAGGGAACATCGCGCCAAGAGCCAGGGAACCTCGCACTGCATCACGCCCAGAGCCAGGGAACCTCGCACTGCATCGCGCCCAGAGCCAGGGAACCTCGCACTGCATCACGCCCAGAGCCAGGGAACCTCGCACTGCATCGCGCCCAGAACCAGGGAACCTTGCACTGCATCGCGCCCAGAACCAGGGAACCTCGCGCTGCATCGCGCCCAGAGCCAGGGAACCTCGCACTGCATCGCGCCCAGAGCCAGGGAACCTCGCACAGCATCACGCCCAGAGCCAGGGAACCTCGCACAGCATCGCGCCCAGAGCCAGGGAACCTCGCACTGCATCGCGCCCAGAGCCAGGGAACCTCGCACTGCATCACGCCCAGAGCCAGGGAACCTCGCACAGCATCGCGCCCAGAGCCAGCGAACCTCGCACAGCATCACGCCCAGAGCCAGGGAACTTCGCACTGCATCGTGCCCAGAGCCAGGGAACCTCGCACTGCATCACACCCAGAGCCAGGGAACCTCGCACTGCATCCCGCCCAGAACCAGGGAACCTCGCACTGCATCGCGCCCAGAACCAGGGAACCTCGCACTGCATCGCGCCCAGAACCAGGGAACCTCGCACTGCATCGCGCCCAGAACCAGGGAACCTCGCACTGCATCGCGCCCAGAGCCAGGGAACCTCGCACAGCATCGCGCCCAGAGCCAGGGAACCTCGCACAGCATCGCGCCCAGAGCCAGGGAACCTCGCACTGCATCGCGCCCAGAGCCAGGGAACCTCGCGCAGCATCGCGCCCAGAGCCAGGGAACCTCGCACTGCATCGCGCCCAGAGCCAGGGAACCTCGCACAGCATCGCGCCCAGAGCCAGGGAACCTCGCACTGCATCGCGCCCAGAGCCAGGGAACCTCGCACAGCATCGCGCCCAGAGCCAGGGAACCTCGCACTGCATCGCGCCCAGAGCCAGGGAACCTCGCACTGCATCTCGCCCAGAGCCAGGGAACCTCGCACTGCATCGCGCCCAGAGCCAGGGAACCTCGCACTGCATCGCGCCCAGAGCCAGGGAACCTCGCACTGCATCGTACCAGGAGCTTCGCACTGCATCGCGCCCAGAGCCAGGGAACCTCGCACAGCATCGCGCCCAGAGCCGGGGAACCTCGCACTGCATCGCGCCCAGAGCCAGGGAACCTCGCACAGCATCACGCCCAGAGCCAGGGAACCTCACACTGCATCATGCCCAGAGCCAGGGCACCTCGCACTGCATCACGCCCAGAGCCAGGGAACCTCACACTGCATCACGCCCAGAGCCAGGGAACCTCGCACAGCATCGCGCCCAGAGCCAGGGAACCTCGCACTGCATCGCGCCCAGAGCCAGGGAACCTGGCACAGCATCACGCACAGAGCCAGGGAACCTCGCACTGCATCACGCCCAGAGCCAGGGAACCTCACACTGCATCACGCCCAGAGCCAGGGAACCTCGCACAGCATCGCGCCCAGAGCCAGGGAACCTCGCACTGCATCGCGCCCAGAGCCAGGGAACCTCGCACAGCATCGCGCCCATAGCCAGGGAACCTCGCACAGCATCGCGCCCAGAGCCAGGGAACCTCGCACAGCATCGCGCCCAGAGCCAGGGAACCTCGCACTGCATCGCGCCCAGAGCCAGGGAACCTCGCACAGCATCGCGCCCAGAGCCAGGGAACCTCGCACTGCATCGCGCCCAGAGCCAGGGAACCTCGCACAGCATCGCGCCCAGAGCCAGGGAACCTCGCACTGCATCGCGCCCAGAGCCAGGGAACCTCACACAGCATCGCGCCCAGAGCCAGGGAACCTCGCACAGCATCGCGCCCAGAGCCAGGGAACCTCGCACTGCATCGCGCCCAGAGCCAGGGAACCTCGCACAGCATCGCGCCCAGAACCAGGGAACCTCACACTGCATCGCGCCCAGAGCCAGGGAACCTCGCACAGCATCGCGCCCAGAACCAGGGAACCTCGCACAGCATCGCGCTCAGAGCCAGGGAACCTCGCACAGCATCGCGCCCAGAGCCCGGGAACCTCGCACTGCATCACGCCCAGAGCCAGGGAACCTCGCACTGCATCGCGCTCAGAGCCAGGGAACCTCGCACAGCATCGCGCCCAGAGCCAGGGAACCTCGCACAGCATCGCGCCCAGAGCCAGGGAACCTCGCACTGCATCGCGCCCAGAGCCAGGGAACCTCGCGCAGCATCGCGCCCAGAGCCAGGGAACCTCGCACTGCATCGCGCCCAGAGCCAGGGAACCTCGCACAGCATCGCGCCCAGAGCCAGGGAACCTCGCACTGCATCGCGCCCAGAGCCAGGGAACCTCGCACAGCATCGCGCCCAGAGCCAGGGAACCTCGCACTGCATCGCGCCCAGAGCCAGGGAACCTCGCACTGCATCTCGCCCAGAGCCAGGGAACCTCGCACTGCATCGCGCCCAGAGCCAGGGAACCTCGCACTGCATCGCGCCCAGAGCCAGGGAACCTCGCACTGCATCGTACCAGGAGCTTCGCACTGCATCGCGCCCAGAGCCAGGGAACCTCGCACTGCATCGCGCCCAGAGCCAGGGAACCTCGCACTGCATCACGCCCAGAGCCAGGGAACCTCGCACTGCATCACACCCAGAGCCAGGGAACCTCGCACTGCATCGCGCCCAGAACCAGGGAATCTCGCACTGCATCACGCCCAGAGCCAGGGAACCACGCACTGTATTGCGCCCAGAGCCAGGGAACCTCGCACAGCATCGCGCCCAGAGCCAGGGAACCTCGCACTGCATCGCGCCCAGAACCAGGGAACCTCGCACAGCATCGCGCCCAGAGCCAGGGAACCTCGCACTGCATCACGCCCAGAGCCAGGGAACCTCGCACTGCATTGCGCCCAGAGCCAGGGAACCTCGCACAGCATCGCGCCCAGAGCCAGGGAACCTCGCACAGCATCGCGCCCAGAGCCAGGGAACCTCGCACAGCATCGCGCCCAGAGCCAGGGAACCTCGCACAGCATCACGCCCAGAGCCAGGGAACCTCGCACTGCATCACGCCCAGAGCCAGGGAACCTCGCACTGCATCACGCCCAGAGCCAGGGAACCTCGCGCCCAGAGCCAGGGAACCTCGCACAGCATCACGCCCAGAGCCAGGGAACCTCGCACTGCATTGCGCCCAGAGCCAGGGAACCTCGCACAGCATCGCGCCCAGAGCCAAGGAACCTCGCACTGCATCACGCCCAGAGCCAAGGAACCTCGCACTGCATCACGCCCAGAGCCAGGGAACCTCGCACTGCATCGCGCCCAGAACCAGGGAACCTCGCACAGCATCGCGCCCAGAGCCAGGGAACCTCGCACTGCATCACGCCCAGAGCCAGGGAACCTCGCACAGCATCACGCCCAGAGCCAGGGAACCTCGCACTGCAGCGCGCCCAGAACCAAGGAACCTCGCACTGCATCACGCCCAGAGCCAGGGAACCTCGCACTGCATCACGCCCAGAGCCAGGGAACCTCGCGCCCAGAGCCAGGGAACCTCGCACAGCATCACGCCCAGAGCCAGGGAACCTCGCACTGCATTGCGCCCAGAGCCAGGGAACCTCGCACAGCATCGCGCCCAGAGCCAAGGAACCTCGCACTGCATCACGCCCAGAGCCAAGGAACCTCGCACTGCATCACGCCCAGAGCCAGGGAACCTCGCACTGCATCGCGCCCAGAACCAGGGAACCTCGCACAGCATCGCGCCCAGAGCCAGGGAACCTCGCACTGCATCACGCCCAGAGCCAGGGAACCTCGCACAGCATCACGCCCAGAGCCAGGGAACCTCGCACTGCATCGCGCCCAGAACCAAGGAACCTCGCACTGCATCGCGCCCAGAGCCAGGGAACCTCGCACAGCATCACGCCCAGAGCCACGGAACATCGCACAGCATCACGGCCAGAGTCAGGGAACCTCGCACTGCATCGCGCCCAGAGCCAGGGAACCTCACACTGCATCACGCCCAGAGCCAGGGAACCTCGCACAGCATAGTGCCCAGAGCCAGGGAACCTCGCACAGCATCACGCCCAGAGCCAGGGAACCTCGCACTGCATCGCGCCCAGAGCCAGGGAACCTCGCACTGTATTGCGCCCAGAGCCAGGGAACCTCGCACAGCATCACGCCCAGAGCCAGGGAACCTCGCACAGCATCGCGCCCAGAGCCAGGGAACCTCGCACTTGATCGCGCCCAGAGCCAGGGAACCTCGCACTGCATCGCGCCCAGAGCCAGGGAACCTCGCACAGCATCGCGCCCAGACCAGGGAACCTCACACAGCATCGCGCCCAGAGCCAGGGAACCTCGCACTGCATCACTCCCAGAGCCAGGGAACCTCGCACAGCATCGCGCCCAGAGCCAGGGAACCTCGCACAGCATCGCGCCCAGAGCCAGGGAACCTCGCACTGCATCACGCCCAGAGCCAGTGAACCTCGCACTGCATCGCGCCCAGAGCCAGGGAACCTCGCGCCCAGAGCCAGGGAAGCTCGCACTGCATCACGCCCAGAGCCAGGGAACGTCGCACTGCATCGCGCCCAGAGCCAGGGAACCTCGCGCCCAGAGCCAGGGAACCTCGCACTGCATCACGCCCAGAGCCAGGGAACCTCGCACTGCATCGCGCCCAGAGCCAGGGAACCTCGCACTACATCGCGCCCAGAGCCAGGGAACCTCGCACTGCATCATGCCCAGAGCAAGGGAACCTCGCACTGCATCGCGCCCAGAGCCAGGGAACCTCGCACTGCATTGTGCCCAGAGCCAGGGAACCTCGCACTGCATAGCGCCCAGAGCCAGGGAACCTCGCACTGCATCGCGCCCAGAGCCAGGGAACCTCGCACTGCATCGCGCCCAGAGCCAGGGAGCCTCGCACAGCATCACGCCCAGAGCCAAGGAACCTCGCACAGCATCGCGCCCAGAGCCCGGGAACCTTGCACTGCATCGCGCCCAGAGCCAGGGAGCCTCGCACAGCATCACGCCCAGAGCCAAGGAACCTCGCACTGCATCACGCCCAGAGCCAGGGAACCTCGCGCCCAGAGCCAGGGAACCTCGCACTGCATCACTCCCAGAGCCAGGGAACCTCGCACTGCATCACTCCCAGAGCCAGGGAGCCTCGCACAGCATCACGCCCAGAGCCAAGGAACCTCGCACTGCATCATGCCCAGAGCCAGGGAACCTCGCGCCCAGAGCCAGGGAGCCTCGCACAGCATCACGCCCAGAGCCAAGGAACCTCGCACTGCATCATGCCCAGAGCCAGGGAATTTCGCGCCCAGAGCCAGGGAACCTCGCACTGCATCGTGCCAGGAGCCAGGGAACCTCGCACTGCATCGTGCCCAGAGCCAGGGAACCTCGCACTGCATCGTGCCAGGGAACCTCGCACTGCATCGTGCCAGGAGCTTTGCAGGGCATCACGCCTAGAGCCAGGGAGTCTCGCACAGCATCGCACCCATAGCCAGGAACCTGCAGAGCATCGCGCCCAGAGCCAGCGAGCTTCGCACAGCATCGCGCCCAAAGCCAGGAACCTGCAGAGCATTGCGCCCAGAGCCAGGGAGCCTCGCACAGCATCGCGCCCATAGCCAGGAACCTGCAGAGCATCGCGCCCATAGCCAGGAACCTACAGAGCATCGCGCCCATAGCCAGGAACCTGCAGAGCATCGCTTTATTAACTTTGTCTTTAATCTCCTCTAGATTCCAGTGACACAGACAGGACGCTGACACACAACGACTGAATGGAAAAACTACCAAAGGTAATATACAGGAACATATACAGGAACATGAGGCACAACACTGATGTGTGTGTGTGTGTGTGTATGGTAAAACACTGTGTGTGTGTGTGTGTGTGTGTGTATGTGTGCGTGCGTGCATGAGAGGTTAAACACTTCACGTGTGTGTGCAAGAGGTTACACACGGCTCTGCCTGTGTATGGGGGAGGTTACACACTGCTGTGTGTGTTTGTGAGAGGTTACAGTGTGTGTGTGTGTGTGTGTGTGTGTGTGTGTGTGTGTGTGTGTGTGTGTGTGTGTGTGTGTGTTGTATATCTGTGTGTGTGTATGATGTATATCTGTGTGTGTCTATGTGTAAGTTTGTAAATATTGCGTGTGTGTGTGTATATATATATATATATATATATATATATATATATAAACGTTTTACGTTATGTTTCAGCCTTGTATGTATGTCTGTGAATGGTTTCTCTGGCTTTGCATCTGATGCCCACGCTGTGCTTTTAAAGCTGTGTTAACAGCGAGCATTAGCTTATATGGGCTCCATGTAACAATGGTTTTTCAGGCAAAAGTTGACACACTGTGTGCTCATTTGCATGTCATTTCCCAGAATCCCTTGCTGCAGTGGAAGCACTGTATGCTGGGGATAATGGTGAAAGGCAGGGTTGCAGACCTGCCTAAGGCCGCGCTTATAGTGCCGGCGACGCGGCGTCGCCCGAAAACAAACACATTGCCGCCGCCGCGTGCGCTTATAGTGCGCGCGACAGCGACAAAGCAACGGAGCAACGTCGCCGTCACGGAAACTTGAAGCCGGCAAAATGTAATTTTTCAAGGGCTGTCGCGTCACGTGACGGCCCTTGAACAAATCAAATTGCCGGAATCCCGCGACCCCGCCGCCCGGCGAAACATAACTTTTGCCTGTGGCGACGGGTGATGTCACCTGCCATGTCGCCGTCGACTGCACTATAGGCACGGCCTAAGACATGTGAATGTGCTCACAAGTGATCTTTTTATTTGATATATATATATATATCAAATAAAAAGATCACTTGTGAACACACACACACACACACACACACACGTAAATACAACTGTATGCTCATCTGCATGTCTTAGGCAGGTCTGCAACCCTGCCTTTCCCCATTATCACCCAGCACACAGCACTTCCACTGCAGCAAGGGATTCTGGGAAATGACATGCAAATGAGCACACAGTGCCACTTTTTGCTTCAAAAACCATTTTTAACATGGTTCCCTATAGGCTCAAGCTTGCTGCATGGTCACAGCTTTGAGACTTCTCGATGTTGAGCAAGTTTAGGAGCTCCTTTACTAACCTGCTCTCAGTCTCTCCCTTGATCAGAGTCCATCCGATTAGGCAAACCGTAATTTTCCCGTATTTTTCCCACAGTACTTTGGCTACTGTGAGCGCTTTCTGATCCTTGGTAGGGAACACTTGGGCATATTGGGTGTAGTGATCGGTCACTACCAGAACGTTCCCGATACCCTTTGACTCTGCCTTGATGCAGAGAGTCCATGCAGACTAGGTCCATTTAATTGGCCCATTGGGGCTGGCGTGTGGGCTGTTTTTTCCGCTGTATGCACCGCAAGCACTTCCAACAATGGCGCTCCACTGATTCCTTGCATTTTGGGCCAGAAGAAACTGTCTCTAACTAGGCTGAAGGTTTTGTCCACTTCCAGGTGTCCGAGATCATAGGACCGTGTACTGCAAGCTTCTGGGCAGATCGAGTTGTTTCCTATGGTCATGATAGGGAACAACCCGATAGAGAAGGCCACGATCTATGCGGAACTTGTCCCATTCCCTCATGATAACAGCGACCGTGTCGGTAGGAGCACACTTCACTAAGGAGGGGTTGTTTTGCTGGATGGCCCGGTGTATAGCTCTAGCCACCTTGTCTCGCATCTGGTGTATCACCAACTCTTTCCATCTCATGATGGTATCTTGTGTGATGGACATGCCTTCTGGATGGCAGTATGCGGCAGGGAGTGCCTTGGGCTGACATCCCAGTGAATCAGCTACTCTGAGTTCGGAGAAGGCTACTTTGTTCTCTACAATAGCTGCTGTGGAGCACATGGCCCGAATTCCAGGGCCAGGAATCTGTTCCCACTGGCCATCGTCTGGTGTTGTACTCAGTCCAGGCCTTCTGAATAGAGCATTGGCTCCGATATTCAATGTCCCCGGCTTGTATTTTAGGGTAAATTGATAATTAAATGGGGCCGCCAACCACCTGTGACCGGTGGCATCCAATTTGGCGGAGGTCAGGATGTAGGTCAACGGATTGTTGTCAGTCCATACCTCGAAAGAGACCCCGTAAAGGTAATCATGTAGTTTATCAACTACTGCCCACTTGAGTGCTAGAAATTCCAGTTTGTGAACTGGATAGTTTTGTTCACTTGGCATCAATCTACGACTCACATACGCTAGTGGGCAGAGACCTGCAGGGTATTTTTGAAGTAACACGGCTCCCAGCCCATTGAAGCTGGCATCCTCATGCAGGATATACGGCTGTTCCGGATCAGCATAGGCTGAGACAGGGGCTTCCGTGAGGCTCTTTTTCAACCCTGTGAAGGCCTTTTTGCAGGCGACGTCCATTTGTCCCTGAACGGTGCTCGCAGAGTTGCGGCCTTTTGCCGAGGTTCCTCGGGGGAGATTTTCAACAGGATATTGAGAACCTTTGCCTTGCTGGCAAATCTCTACCTTTGCCTTGCTGGCACCCCTCTACAAATCTGCGGTAATATCCACAAAACCCCAGGAAGGATCGCAGCTCCATCACATTATCTGGCCTGGACCAGTTCACTAAGGCTTCGACCTTAGAGGGGTCAGTAGCCACTCCTTCTGCAGATAGTATGTGGCCCACGTAGCTGACCGAGGTGCAGCAGAAGTGACATATGTCCAGGGAAAATTTCAGGCCTTCTTTTCCTAGTCTATCCAGTACTTTCAGAAGGCGTTCTTCGAGTGTTTTGCCAAACACGATTTCGTCCAGATAGACTAGACAATCCCGGGGATTCATAACACCAATGTTCCTTTCCATTTCCGTGGGCAGGTAAATGGCAAATGAGGTTTAATACAGATAAATGTATGATTATGCATTTGGGATGCAAGAATAAAAAGGCGACTTACAAATTAAATGGAGATATATTGGGGGAATCCTTGATGGAGAAGGATATAGGAGTGCTTGTAGACTGCAGGCTTAGCAATAGTGCCCAATGTCATGCAGTAGCTGCAAAGGCAAAGAAGATCTTATCTTGCATGAAACGGGCAGTGGATGGAAGGGAAGTAAACATAATTATGCCCCTTTACAAAGCACTAGTAGGACCACACCTTGAATATGGAGTACAATTTTGGGCACCAATCCTAAGAAAATACATTATGGAACTAGAGAGAGTGCAGGGAAGAGCCACCACAATAATAAAGGGGATGGCAATCTAACTTATGAGGAGAGGCTAGCTAAATTAGATTTATTTACATTTGAAAAGAGGCGTCTAAGAGGGGATATGATAATTATATACAAATATATTCGGGGAAAATACAAGGAGCTTTCAAAAGAACTATTCATCCCACGGGCAGTACAAAGGACTCGGGGCCATCCCTTAAGGTTGGAGGAAAGGAAATTTCACCAGCAACAAAGAAAGGTTTCTTTACAGTAAGGGCAGTTAAAATGTGGAATTCATTACCCATGGAGACTGTGATGTCAGATACAATAGATTTGTTCAAAAAAAGGCTGGACATCTTTTTAGATGGGAAAGGTATACAGGGATATACCAAATAAGTATACATGGGAAGGATGTTGATCCAGGGATTAATCCGATTGCCAATTCTTGGAGTCAGGAAGGAATGAATTTTTCCCCTTGATGGGGTTTTTTGTTTGCCTTCCTCTGGATCAATAAGTAAGTATAGATATAAGATAAAGTATCTGTTTAAATTTAGCATAGGTTGAACTTGATGGACCTATGTCTTTTTTCAGCCTCATCTACTATGTAACTATGTAATTAGCTTTTGGAAGGTCGCGGGTGCGCCGCAAATGCCTTGGGTGAACTGGTAAAACCCGAGGGGGCAGACAAATGCTGTCTTCTCCCGGTCTTCAGGGATCATGGGTACCTCGTCGTATCCAGACCTCAGGTCCAACACGCTGAACCACTGACTGCCTGATAGAAATTCGGTACGGTAATTCACGCATAGGCGAACGGACCCGTTATTTTTCCGCAGTACAACTGTAGGAGAGGCATAGGGGCTACAGGACTCCATTATGATACCCGCCATCTCCATCTCCTTCAAGACCTCCCTCATATCCTCCACATCTCTGGGAGCGATGCGTCTGGAACGCTCTCGAAATGGCATGGCGTCATCCAACCGGATCGTGTGTTGAGCACTCTTGCTGCAGCCCACATCTATCTCACTGGTGGAGAACACCTCTTGGCGTTCCACCTGCTTGTCGCTTAGCCATTTCCTCCACTCTGCGGGCAAGGTCGATTCCCTGAAGTCGAACTGCAATCCCATAGGAGCTTCTTGTACAATAGCGCCATTCTCATGAGCCAGGGATTCTACTGGAGTAGCCGTGTATATCCGACCAGTGCTTGACCGATGTCAAACCGTATGGGGTGGGGCGAGATGTTCTGTATGGCTACCTTGAAATGGCGAGGAAGGGCAGACTTCCATTCTTTAATTTCTAGTACCACTAGTACCACTTTGAACCCCTTCTTGTCTTCCTCTTTGGGTGTGGTCTCTAGTGAGAAATACCAGTCGGCTTTGTCTGGGCCCGGGTAGTTGGGTACCGCGGCCATGTGCTTCACTCCCCCTGGTGGAATCTCTGTCAACCCCTTCTCAAGTTTGAAGAATTGTCCAAACCTTCTTGGGCAGAGATCCTATAACACTCCTCTTTGAATACTGGGTAAATCCGTAAAGAGGATAGGGGTAATTCACCAGCTTCCTGCAGATAGGCCGGAATCAGGGCTCGCACCACATCCGCGTTGGTCCCCAATATGATGTGGGAACATGGGTGTTCCTGGGGCTCGGGACATATCAAGGCTTCCACTTCCATGGGGTGGGTTTTGTTGGTATTTAGCTGGGGTATATCCAACCGCACTTGGATCACACCATCTATGGGGTAGTCTTTGCTACTAAGACCCCATAATTTCATCTTCTCAGCCGACTGTATAGGCAGATGCTTCAAATGCAAGTCGTAGAACGGCTGGTAAATGATGGTCACTTGAGACCCAGTATCCAACAATGCAGAGGAGTAGATACCTTCCACTAGCACTCTTACTATGGCCGCAGGTCCTACTCCATTGTAGGCATCTGTTTGGGGCTCTTCAGGGCTAGGCACAGGGGCACTATCCAAGGAGGTGGATGGCTGTTCCGCCGTTTTAACGGCTAAGGCCATTGCTCCAGGGGTGGGTGTTGTCGACTTTGGACAGTCCCCTGCAAAGTGACCTTCTTTGACGCAAGTATAGCCGTGGGTACCTCGGGTCGCACCGGCACTAGGCATAGTGACTGGTTTCCGGGGCACCCTGGAGACGGAGACAGGCGCCACTGGAAGGGTGTTATCCGCTGCACTTTTCGTCTCAGGCTTCTGGGCCGATGCCCCTTTGGTTTCTCCCTTGGGAGAGTCTGCTAGTGCCCAGAGGCACGGTTCAGTGACCGTATCCAGTTATGGCCTCAGAATAATATAACACAGTTAATGCAGAGGTCACTGAATAGGGTCTCTGCTAGATGGAAATACAGAGGTTCACTGAGTGGAGTCTCCCAGATAGCAGGCAACAGAGGCACTGTACTTAATCAGAGTGCTCCTGGCAGTATAAATCAGTGCATAAGATGTTGTCCATAATGAGTGTTGCACAGAGTGATGTTGCCCTAAGTGTGTGTGGGTTACCCCTAATAATGCTAACAATATGGACCCCCCAGATAACACTCGGTTTAAGGAGAATGTCTGTCAGAGGAGCGGCTATAGTATATGCTGCTATCAGGTACAGTGACCTCAAAAAATACCTTCTGACTGACCACCCATAGTATAACTTAGCTTTATGGGGACTGGGGTCTTCAGATCTAGTATCAGCATACTTTTTTCTATAGGTGTGCTGGTTTTTGATAATAGAATTCCTGCCAACAGGACAGGTTCTCAAGTCTGAAGTTACCTTGTGGCGAGACTTTGCAGTTTTCTGTAGCCCACACCTAGGTGGTGTATTGTCCCCACTATCTTCCATACACCTATTTAGGAAGATCTTTTCTTGGTTTGTTTTAAGGGACTGGCCGTGGACTACTTCTACCATTTCCCTCTATACAATATGTTCTTACTATTTGGTGATTAAAAGGTTTTTAATGTTATCAACCATATCGCTCTGACTTACCTTTCTGAGTGCATTCAAGGAGGTACTTGTCTGTCTGTTTACTCTGTGCTGTAATGTCTGCATTCTGGTCTCGGTGCATGCTCACCATCGTATAGGCTAGGGGTCTTCGGCTCTCCATTATCCGCTGCCTCTTAACAGCTTTGGCGCACGACCATTCCTCCAGTACTGTAAGAGATATGTTCCCTCCATGCCCCAAACCCTTCTTCTCCGACGGGAGTGGGTGATATCCCAGAGAAGGTTTTGAGTTTGCGATAGTTGTGGGCCTGCACTAGGACGTCCACCAGCTGCTGTAGTGTCCCTCCTAAGTCCGAGCCTCCGGTCGGTCGGCAACTAGGGCTGTCATCCCGGCAGCTATGGACTGACTTCGGGCTAACTTTGTTCCTTCTGGGGGTACCTGAGTGGTATAAGGGTTCAGCTCGGTAGGGTACCTCTGGTGTGGGTCCTGGACTGAAAGTTACCATCGGCATTGGCAGATCTGGGTATATCAATGGGCAACCTGTGGCTAGGGCTTCTGGAAAATGCAGGGCCTGGGGCCCTCATCCTCACTTATCTCATTGCTGGCGGTAACGACGACAATGCTCCATCGGTAGGTGGGATCCCACTTGAAGCATAGGGGCCGAGCTCCAGCTAAACCAGGGAACCGCCTTAGGAAGGTGCACATTTTCTGTGGGGGGGTGTCGGCCGGTACATCCCCCACCACGACCACGTGGCAGGGACACTCGTGGAACTCGATGGCCCACTCACAGGCCTCGTGTTTGGAGGGTATGAACATGATTCCCTAAATTTAGATTCAGCTGTTTCGGGCACCCCAGATCTGAATCTCAGCAGCGCCTCCAAATTTAGCCTTCTTTCCCTATGACTAAGGGAACTACGCGTGCTGATATACCTGTTGCTCACAGGAGGCCTAAGCCTCCACTACTGGGAGCCTGGGGTGAGCTCTTTCTCCTCTCGGTACAGCACCTCCATTTATGAGGGATCCCAGTGTTGGCGGAATAACCCCCTCACAGGAACCAATCACAGTAATAAGTAATATACTCACAGGTTTATAATAAATGTTTACTGACACACACATATACTATATAATAACAATGGTAACCCCACAGCGTATACCCAATAGCCCAACCTTAGTAGTACCCACCACATCCCAAAGTACGGAGGGTGGCAACAATAACCCTGGTGTCCTTCCCAATGTCAGTCTGTAAGAGATTTGTGCAGAGGTATGCAATGGTGACCGTTTTTAATAAGGCTTTATTTCCTGTTCCTTTAAACAATACAGCAAACACAACTATACATAAACCAATAAACACCTATCCCTGTGTAAGGGCTAACTTACTTCCCCGGTCCCTCTCTGCAAGACTGGGGGGGGGGGGGGGAGAGGGAAAGCCCCTTACCCACTTATTACCCCAAAGTCTCAGCGGTACCTTAACACAGGTGACCCTTCAGGTCAGTGGTGTCCGGGTAGGTGTCTGCTTGAGGGTCCAGACATAGAGGTCTGGTCCCCAATTGTTCTCCTCTCAGAACACCTCCCTCCATTTCCTTATGTCAGCTCCCTTGTGAGCTAAGGAATTTCCTTCCTGTTTCTCAGACTTGGCTTTTTCTAAAAGTCCTAATCAGCCAGGAGTCTGGTTGATTGCCTGTACGCAATTAACCAGCATACTGCTGGATTTAGGGGCAGTTTCTCTCCAACAGTGATAAGTCTCTGTTACACAGTCCCACCCAATGTATCAGGTAGCACTACCCCTGTGGACCATTGATGCACTTTATACCTGCCTGGGCACTCCTGTACCCAGGTGCAGCTGGTAAAATAGATGGAACAGTCCAGTCCCTCGACGTGGAGCCTCAAACAATCCCCTCTCTCTCCTATGCGTCCCGATCTGCGGTGTGAGGTGAGCTCCAGCTAGAGTGTCTCACCTAATGTCTATATTCCCTGTGACCTGGTCCCAGGCCGCAGGGTCCGCGTGGCCGTCCGGTCACCGGTGTCACAACACTACTATAATATAATGGGATAGAGTCTCTATCTGGGGGCCTTCCCTACAATATGCCGCTGGGGTTGACACAGGGCCTAGCTGGGGTCTAAGGGGCAAGTCTAGGCCTAGTCCAGGGTAACACTGGTCTCTGGACACTTCCTGCCTCCTCGCTGGTTCCCTCACGACTGCCTCGTGGTCTCTTTGTGCGCCAAAGTAATCCTTCTCCTCCCTGCACCTACTCCTGAGGATTCTGGGACATGTAGTCCCGCTGTCTCTATCTGCAGAGCCACCTAAGATGGCCGCCGCAACTCTGCCACTGCACATGCGCAACGCGTTACACTGCTCATGCGTGAGACCTAAGATGGCGGCTCCCCACACTCCGGGTCCGCCGCAGAGCTCCAATCGCCCAACAGCCTCCCTCCCCGCACCGGAGGTAAGAGGGAGCTCGGCTACGTGTGTGTGTGTGTGTGTGTTTATTAAGGTTATGGTGGGTAAAAAAAGTGACAACAACCCTCCACAGTAAAGCATATAGCTAATGGAAATATTACTGTATGTTCATTTGCATGTCTCAGACAGGTCTGCAACCCTGTCTTTCCCCATTATCGCCCAGCACACAGCACGTCCACTGCAGCAAGGGATTCTGGGAAATGACATGCAAATGAGCACATAGTGCCACCTTTTATCTCAAGCTCACATTACATGAACAACCTTAGCCAATGCATGCTGCTTTAGACACAGCTTTTAAGCAAGGGCTTGGGAGATGCAAAGCCAGTAAACCCACTCAGACATGTTTCAACCTTGATGGGTATCATCAGTGTGAGCTTGAGTTAAAAGGTGGCACTGTGTGCTCATTTGCATGTCATTTCCCAGAATGCCTTGCTGCAGTGGAAGTTCTGTTTGCTGGGCGATAATGGTGAAAGACAGGGTTACAGACCTGTCTAAGACATGCAAATGAATATACAGTAATATTTACTGTATATATATACTGTATAGACATGCCTGTGTGTGTATGTTCCAAAAAATCAGGGGAGCGTGTCTCGTAGCCATAAAAATAAAGAAAACATTACATAGTGCAATAATGTTTTAAATCAGTGATTTTTTGCAAAAAGGTCAAAATTGACTACTCATATTGAAGTAATCAAAATCAAGCAGCCATCCAACTTAAGGGGTGGATGCGCCCTGTGTAAATGCAGCAGCCACCAGCCACCAACCTCCAAGGGAGAAAAAGAAGAGACCATATAGTGTAGATGGTAATATATTCGAATAGGGAATACACAAATGAAGGCTTACACTTAGTACGATCAAGGTAGGCGGTAATGAATAGCGGATGAAGGGTGCTCAATCGGTCACGATCTCCTGAGTTCCTCGTTCTCCTCCGCTTCACCGGAAACACGCGTATCTACGCCGGGGCTCCCGTCACGTCACTTCCGGTGCATCGAGAACCGCCGGGTCTGGTGGTAAGGGTGGATCCTCAGTGTTCCTTCTCTTTGTTGTTAGTGGGCTGAAACACACTACGCGTTTCGCCGTTATTGCTTACGGCTTCGTCAGGAGTGTCTATTGGCTGCTCGATCTAGTATTAAATACTCTAAAACCCTCCCTCTTACTCACATCTTATTGGCTAATTGTTATGACGTCACAAATGTAAACAAAGTGGGTGGGTATAGCGCATTAAATACATTTCTACATCCTCCCTTCCTAATATCAATAATTTAAAATAAAATAAAAGGGCAGAATTTAGTAAACTCAATTTATACATAGAGTTGCCTAATACGGCATATGACAAACAAAGAATAATAATATCAACATATTAAAATTATATAAAAATATGAAAAATGCTCAGAATCTAAATCCTAAGCTAAAAATAACTTTAATCACGACAATTGTGGTTTCTCTTGGAGACAAAGGCAGAAAAAGGGAACACAGAAGGAAACATAATAATATATTATTACAGAAAGTTATACATTGTATTAACAGTATAGCAAATTCCCGAAATTTTAAAGGAACACTCCCAATTCTATATCCACATTAAGTCCCTTTGGGGTTAAGGTTTTCAATGTGAAAATCCAATATGTCTCTCTTTTGGTCAACTGGACATTACGAAAAAAAAATTCTCCAAAAAATCAGGGGATCGTGTTTCGTAGCCATAAAAATAAAGAAAACATTACATAGTGCAATAATGTTTTAAATCAGTGATTTTTTGCAAAAAGGTCAAAGGTCTGTGTGTGTATGTACTGTATATGTATGCCTGTGTGTATATGTGCTTTATATGTGTGTATATGTAATGAAAAAGGCGCACACAAATGTATATGTACTGTATTTATATATATATATATATATATATATATATATATATATATATATTTATATATATTGTGACAGAAACCAGGGGATGGTAATAAATTCCGTATATAGGGCTCCCAGGATACTAGACAGTTTCTATCCTGTTTGGCCTGGGAGTGCAGCCTTATAATACATACACTCCATCCCACAGTTTGGCAAGCGCTGGAACTGAGGGATGAGAGATCCAGACCAGAGTTTGTCTGCTGCCTGATTTCTGTCACCTGTCATGCTAATTAGGAATCAGGTATGAAAGACTGATTTCCTGTTTGCTCTGGTCTCCCCACAAGAGCCAGGAGGCTGGAAGGCTGCTGAACTACAGAGGGGAGAAGCCTCTTCCCCAAACAGGTTCAATCTTTCTGTTCATTTGTGTAAGACTGCAAAAGTACCGTGTTTTGATGTTGGAAGTGGAAAAGCCACTTCCAACCCTGAGTCAGGGATATCTAAGTTAAGTTATCGCTCAGGTGAGCAGCTTTTGTTTTGATCTGTTTTCTGTTGTATGCACTGTGGCAGTCTCAGTGCCTGGGACTGAATAAACCAGGCATAGCCTGTTTAAAGGAACAGTACGTGACGCCTCATCATTTAACCTACCCTAAAAGACCGTGTTCTAAACAGTCCCGGACAAACGACGGAGCCCCGGAGTAAGCCGTTTGTCACATATGGTGGAGAATGCGGGCAGAGCACTAGGGGGTCTGCGGGTTGAAGAACTTTGAAAAAAAAAAAAAAAAAAAAAGTTTTTTTCATCCTCTGCAAACAAGATGGAAGACGTGGTGGGTGCGCTGGTACGCAATGTCGCTGCCCAGAAAGACGCGAATGAAACCCAGCAACAGCTGTTAATAGCCCAGCAAGAAACTAATGCAAACCAGCAGCAGACGAATGCAGCCCATCAACAGCTGCTAATAGCCCAGCAAGAGATTAATGCCAACCAGCAACAGGCGAATGCCAACCAGCAACAGGCGAATGCAAACCAGCAACAGACGAATGAAGCCCTGCAAAACGCGAATGCAAACCAGCAAGAGACAAACCGCTTGCTGAGAGAGGAGCAACAGCGGTTCGCTCAGGGCTTACAGCAGGAACTCGAGATCCTGAGGGGGACTATCAGTAACCTTCCACTGGCAGCGGCAGCCCCAGTACCGAAAATGACCAGGGCAAGCCACTACCTTCAGAAGATGGGACCCTCGGATGATGTGGAAGCCTATCTTCTCACGTTTGAACGCACGGCACAGAGAGAGGGATGGCCAGAAGCTGAGTGGGCTGGTCTAATCGCACCCTTCCTAAGCGGCGAACCCCAGAAGGCTTACTTTGATCTAGAGCCAGCCGAAGCTAACGTCTATGCAAAATTGAAGTTCGAGATCCTCGCCCGCCTCGGCGTAACCAGGGCTGTTCGCGCCCAAAGGTTTCACGCATGGTCCTTCACGATGGATAAAGCCACCCGAAGCCAGATGTATGACCTCATCCACCTCGCCCGGAAGTGGCTACAACCCGAGATCAACTCAGCCAGCCACATCGTGGAACGGTTGGTCATGGACCAGTTCTTGAGGAAACTTCCCTCTGCCTTACGCCGTTGGGTCAGTCGGAGTGACCCCCACAATGCGGATGAGCTTGTGGCCCTCGTAGAAAGGTACAATGCAGCAGAAGAGCACCCGCAACCCACAGTCGTGGAGCAACCCCACTACCCGAGGTTCCAGGACTCTTCCAGAGACGGTAAAAGGGTACCGGGGTTAAGGGGCGCTGAAGAGCGGCGACCACCTTCACGCAGCACCAGCAACAGTGGTTCGCACACTAAGGGCAATAGCCAACATGGGGAGCCGGGAAAAGGCTCTAAGTGGGACACAGACTATGTACCTAAATGTGTAAATTGTCATGAGAGGGGCCACACAGCAAAAATCTGCCCACTAAATGATGAGCCCATGCAATGCAACAGCGTGGAACCTTATTCGCTGTTGTCCCAATGTATGGGCCCTAGCCCAGAGGACCCCTTGAATAACCATCTGTGGGCATTTGTAAAGGTTAATGGTAAGAGGGTTCGGGCACTTCTTGACTCTGGGAGCATGGTCACACTAGTGTCCGAATACCTCTTGCCCATTAAGAAGAAACAGGGAAACAGTTCACAAAGAGTGGCAATTTGTTGTATACATGGGGATAATCATGAATATTCCACTGTTGATGTTTTTTTTGAAACAGAGTTTGGTTCTTTAGATTTCAAGGTGGGTATTGTACCCAAACTGGCACATGATGTGTTAATAGGGACCGACTTTCCCCATTTTCTAAAAATGTGGTCCCCCGCTCAGAATAGCGCCCAGAGTTCAATAGCGGACCATAATGAAGTATTAGAAGAAACAAATCCTTTCCCTTTTTCAGAAATGGAGGTTGACGAGGGCCCAAATAAGAAGGGGGAAAAGGAGGAGTGCTGTAAAATTCCCTTCCCCATCACTACTTTGGTAGGGAATACCCCAAATCAAGATGTTGAGCAGACACTTACCACCCCAGAACCGGATAAGACCCTCGCTGACATAGAGGTCAGTCCTGGGAGTTTTAAGAAGGCCCAGTGGGAGGACCCCACATTAGCGGTAGCAAGGGGAAATATACGGGACCAGAATAGTACTCCTGGCCAACCAGATAGGTCACTTGCTTACCCCTACTTCGAGGTAGAGAACGACCTAGTATATCGGGTTGATAAAAGGAAATCAGTTACAACTAAACAATTGTTGGTACCACGGACATTCCGTAACGTAGTATTACACCTCGCACATAGTCATCCATTGGGGGGACACCTAGGGGTGGAAAAGACAAAAGAAAAGGTTCTTCGAAGCTTCTATTGGCCTGGGGTTCTGGCAGAAATTACGAATTATTGTTCCTCATGCCCAGAATGTCAGATCACCGCCCCGTTCAAGGCGTACCGCAGCCCATTGGTACCCCTTCCCATAATAGAGGTACCATTTGACCGGATTGCTATGGATCTAGTAGGACCCCTAATAAAGTCTGCTAGGGGACATCAGCATATATTGGTAATATTAGATTATGCCACCCGATATCCGGAGGCAGTTCCCCTACGTAGCACCTCAGCTAAAAACATAGCAAAAGAGTTAGTAGTTCTGTTTTCCCGGGTCGGGATTCCTAAAGAGATTCTATCTGACCAGGGAACACCATTTATGTCCCAAGTAACGAAAGAGCAATGTAAACTCCTAAAAATCAAGCATCTCAGAACCTCAGTCTATCATCCACAAACAGATGGTTTAGTGGAAAGGTTCAATAAAACCTTAAAGAGCATGTTACGGCGGGCGGTTGATAAAGATGGGAAAAACTGGGATTGTTTGTTACCGTACCTGTTATTTGCCATTAGGGAAGTTCCCCAATCATCCACTGGCTTCTCCCCGTTTGAACTATTGTATGGCCGACACCCAAGGGGCTTACTGGATATAGCCAAAGAGACTTGGGAACACGAGGTTACCCCTTACAGAAGTGTAATAGAGCATGTTGCCCAGATGCAGGACCGCATTGCTGCAGTCCTACCCATAGTGAGGGAACACATGGAGAAAGCTCAAGAAGCACAGAGGAATACATATAATAAGGGTGCTAGGGTCAGAATTTTTTCTCCAGGTGATAGGGTACTAGTTCTGGTTCCCACCGTGGAGAGTAAATTCCTTGCTAAATGGCATGGGCCATATGAGGTCTTGGAAAGAGTGGGAGAAGTAAATTATAAGGTAAGACAGCCAGGTAGGAGGAAACCTGAGCAAATTTACCATATAAACCTACTCAAGCCCTGGAAAGATAGAGAAGTCTTGTTAACCCTAGTACCCCCAGGTCCGTCAGAGAATCAAGAAACTGACCCAGAGGTTAGCATAGCTGAAACCCTGTCTGTTCATCAGAAACGAGAGGTTCAGAATTTAGTGAAAAGAAACAAAGAAATCTTCTCTATACGGCCAGGTAGAACTAGCGTAATTGAACATGACCTAGTCTCTGAACCGGGGGTCCGAGTTAACCTTAAACCGTACCGAATCCCAGAGGCCAAAAGAAAGGCTATAAGTTTAGAGGTTAAAAAAATGCTAAAACTAGGTGTAATTGAGGAATCCCAAAGTGGGTGGAACAGCCCTATAGTCTTAGTCCCAAAGCCAGATGGTACAACAAGGTTTTGTAATGACTACCGGAAACTAAACGCGGTGTCAAAATTTGATACTTATCCTATGCCCAGGGTAGATGAACTTGTAGAGAGACTGGGCAAAGCCCGATATCTCACAACCCTAGACCTAACAAAAGGGTACTGGCAGGTTCCCCTCACAGAAAGGGCAAAAGAAAAGACAGCCTTCTCAACCCCAGACGGCCTCTTTCAGTATAAGGTGTTGCCTTTTGGCTTACATGGAGCTCCCGCCACATTCCAAAGAATGATGGATAAAATTTTAAAACCACATGCTCGGTATGCTGCCGCCTACCTGGATGATGTGGTAATCCATAGTGAAGATTGGCAATCCCACCTTCCAAAGGTCCAAGCTGTGCTTGACGCAGTCCGGTCTGCTGGACTAACTGCTAACCCCGCTAAATGCACTATTGGTCTGGAGGAGGCCAAGTATCTGGGATATTCTATTGGCAGAGGTTTACTCAAACCCCAAACACTCAAAGTGGAGGCGATACAAAATTGGCCAAGGCCAGTTACAAAAAAACAAGTAAGGACCTTTTTGGGGTTAATTGGGTACTATAGAAGGTTTATTCCCAATTTTGCAACTAAGGCAACCCCACTAACTGACCTCACAAAAGCAAGAGGACCGCTAATGGTAAAGTGCTCCCCCGAAACCGAACAGGCCTTTAGAAGCCTGAAAGAAGCTCTCTGTGCCCAACCAGTGTTGGTCACACCTGACTTCTCCAAAGAGTTCGTAGTCCAAACCGACGCATCTGAGGTAGGGCTGGGGGCGGTACTCTCCCAGGAGTCTCAAGGTGAGGAGCACCCCATCCTTTATTTAAGTAGGAAACTAAATCCCCAGGAGAAAAATTACTCCATAGTAGAGAAAGAGTGTCTCGCAATAAAGTGGGCTGTAGAGACGCTCAAATACTACCTGTTGGGGAGAAAATTCCGGTTGGTCACAGATCATGCACCCCTTACCTGGATGTGTCAAAACAGGGAAAAGAATGCTAGAGTGACCAGGTGGTTCCTAAGCCTACAACCCTTTAAATTTTCTGTGGATCACAGGTCAGGGCACAAACATGGCAATGCTGACGGGTTGTCAAGGATGCACTCCCTAATATCCATGGTCGCTCATCCCTCGAGGTCTGAGCTGGGGGGGAGGATATGTGACAGAAACCAGGGGATGGTAATAAATTCCGTATATAGGGCTCCCAGGATACTAGACAGTTTCTATCCTGTTTGGCCTGGGAGTGCAGCCTTATAATACATACACTCCATCCCACAGTTTGGCAAGCGCTGGAACTGAGGGATGAGAGATCCAGACCAGAGTTTGTCTGCTGCCTGATTTCTGTCACCTGTCATGCTAATTAGGAATCAGGTATGAAAGACTGATTTCCTGTTTGCTCTGGTCTCCCCACAAGAGCCAGGAGGCTGGAAGGCTGCTGAACTACAGAGGGGAGAAGCCTCTTCCCCAAACAGGTTCAATCTTTCTGTTCATTTGTGTAAGACTGCAAAAGTACCGTGTTTTGATGTTGGAAGTGGAAAAGCCACTTCCAACCCTGAGTCAGGGATATCTAAGTTAAGTTATCGCTCAGGTGAGCAGCTTTTGTTTTGATCTGTTTTCTGTTGTATGCACTGTGGCAGTCTCAGTGCCTGGGACTGAATAAACCAGGCATAGCCTGTTTAAATGAACAGTACGTGACGCCTCATCATTTAACCTACCCTAAAAGACCGTGTTCTAAACAGTCCCGGACAAACGACGGAGCCCCGGAGTAAGCCGTTTGTCACAATATATATATATATATATATATATATATATATATATGTCTGTGTGTATGTACTGTATATGTATCCCTGTGTGTGTGTGTGTGTGTGTGTATATATATATATATTGTGATATCTGCATCACGCTGCAGTATCTTGCGTCCCATATTAAGGAAGGAAACTATAATAACAGGCCCACCATCCCTTTAAGGCAAAACAAATCATAAAATAAACATCTACTCCATAGGAGACTGACTAAACAACAGCTTCAGACCTTTCTAACTGGGTGGCAAGCTAAGCTGGTTACAACCCCAAAACATTTACTATTATATATAAATGATATACACAGTCTCTAGGCCAAGCAATATAATGTTTATCTCTCGTCTGTTTCTGTTGGGGGCTTGGCCTCACGAGAGTTCAGAGAATCCCACTGCTTTGTAGTTCCAAAGTTATGGACAGGACATCCCTGCTTCAGCGCAGTCTTATGTCCTTTATTCTTCTTCCAGGGATTAAAACCCAGGCAGTCCCAGCAGGCTCCGCGACCACGGTCCAACGTGCCTAGGAGACTGTGCTAGCCTCTTCTTAGCTGGGGAGAACGCTCTCTCTCCTTCTCTGGGGAAAAGCAGTCTCTCTTTGTGTGTGGGCCACTCACTGACTTTAAAAAAAAAAAAAAAAAACTCTTGCTCCTTAATTAATTTGCTGCACCTGTGGCTAGCTTCTCCTGGGGAGAGTAACTGCTTGCATGCTGGAAATCTACCCTGGCTGTACTATTATGTATGTATGTATGTATGTACTGTAGATGTGTTTGTAACATGTTCCTCCTTTGCAGACCCCCCTCACGTCTCCGGGCAGTGTCACATCATCCAGAGGACCCAGCGTACCAGGCTCCCCCTCTGCTATTACTGTGGGTAACTCCTTCCCTGCCAGAGACCTGCAGAGCATTGATCCATTAACCCCTCCCCTGCCAGAGATCTGCAGAGCGTCGCTCTGTTAACCCCTCCTATGCCAGAGACCTGCAGAAGTTTGCATCATTAACCTGTCACCTGCTAGAGATCTACAGAGGGTCACTTCATTGCCCCCCTATGCTTTATAGCTATATATATATATAAATACACACATACACATATACACATAGCTGGCCGTCCTCCTTGTTTATATAGGTGTATACAGTGGCGTAACTACCGCCTGAGCATGTCCCGGGAGCCCCAGCTCAGAAGGGGGGTGCCCAAAAGGAGTCGGGACCCTCCCTCCAGACTCATGATGAACCCCCCCAAGCGGTTACAGAGGTCCCGCTCTCTACCCCACAGCAATGAAACTGATTGCGGGGGGAGAGAGCAGGGCCTCTATAGCACAGCAGCCCACATCCATCGATGTCGCGACGTCACAATATGACGCATTGCCAGGACAATGCGCCGACACGTGACGCAGCAACATCATGATGCCGCGACGTTGCCCGGGGGCCCCTTACGGCGTGGTTACGCCACTGGGTGTATAGATGTGTGTGTATATAAATATTTCTATATATATATATATATACATATATATACCCCCAGGCCCGCATGGACAGTCGTGTGCTGGGGTATAAGGATCTGGCCGCCCTCCCTCAGGATAAGGCCATACTGGACATCGAGCGGCCGGACCTGATGATTTATGAGCCGCACTTTACATACACGTTGCTGGAGCACACCGGCACCCTGCCCAGCCGAGAGGTGATCGCTGACCACTGACTCTTCCTGACACTATGGAACTCTAACCCTTCAAAATCTGACCTCTGGCCTCCCAGTCTTCCTGATTCTGACCAGTCCTGACCCCAGCATTAGACACCCTGACATCTGACTCATTCTACAAAACCTGACCCTTTCCCTCCTTTCCTTACCTCTATTCAATCTATCCTCTGACCTCAACTATTTTTGCCCATTGGCCCTTTCCAACTTCTATGACCCCAACATCAGCACCTCAATGGCTCTCTTTATTGACCTGAGACTGTCCTTGCCCTCTGACCTCAAATTGCTTCTTTCCCCCTCTCCTTGTCTTCTATGTGTGACCCTCTGACCTCTTAAGGTGACCTTGAGACCTCCCATTTTGACCTCAACCTCTGTGAGCTTCTGATCTATAGCTGTGACATTCTTTCCTTTTATATACAGTATGACCTCTGTGACCTCTAATTATCATCTATTGATCTTGTCTTTAATTTTTCACCTTCTGACCTCTTATATTTGACCTATAACTGTGACATCCTGACCTCTAATTCTGACTTCTTACCTTTGATATATAACTGTGACCTTCTGACTACTTCTGTTTGACCTGTAACTGTGACCTTACTGATCTTTAATGCTAACACAGACATGTTGACTCCTGACTTCCATGCTGACCGTTGACCCCATGTGACCACGCTATCTCCTTATTGGTCTGTCTGGCTCTTTTGCAGCGGTCTCTTTCTCCCAAGTCCATATCACCTCCTCCCTCCCCTGAGGTAAGGGCATGGGGGTTATTATGGGGGCAGTGGTTAGTATATTTGGGGGTAGTATGGGGCTGGAGTTAGTACATTGGGCTGGGCTTCATATGTTGGGGGTAGCCTGGATCTTGAGTTGGTATGCTGGGTAGAGTAGTATGGCATGAAGGTGTAGTACGGGGTGGGCTTTGATGTGTTGGGAGGGTAGTATGGAGCTGGGGGATGGTATTGTGGGGGGATAGAATGGGGCTGTGTTGCTGTGTAGTATGGGGCTTGGGTTGGTATGTCGGAAGGTTGTATGTGACAGGTTAGTATTTGGGAGGGATTGTATGAGGCTGGAGCTGATATCCTGGGGGGGGGGGGGGGGGATAGTATGGGGCTGTGGTGGATATGGGTGTAACATAGCGGCAGGGGTTGGTATAGTGGGGGTAGTAGGAGGCTGAGGTTGGTATGTTGGGAGACTTGTATGGGGCTGGGGTTGGTATGTTCGTGATAGTATGGGGCTGGTGTTGATATGTTCAGGGGTAGTATGGGAGTGGAGCTGCTATGTTGTGAGGGTAGTATGGGACTGGGGTTGGTTTGTTAGGGTGGTAGTATGTGGCTGGGGTTGATATGTTGTGCAGGTGGGGATGATTGTTTTGGTATGGGATTGGTATGCTGGGGGGGGTGGGGATTGTTTTGGTATGGGATTGGTATGCTGGGGGGTAATGGGGATTGTTTTGGTATGGGATTGGTATGCTGGGGGGTGGTGGGGATTGTTTTGGTATGGGATTGGTATGCTGGGGGGTAATGGGGATTGTTTTGGTATGATATTGGTATGCTGGGGGGTGGTGGGGATTGTTTTGGTATGGGATTGGTATGCTGGCGGGGTGGGGATTGTTTTGGTATGGGATTGGTATGCTGGGGGGGTGGTTGTTATTTGAACTTCCCCCATTGCTCCCCTGCCACCCACCCTACAGGTCTCTGGGGTCTGGGCTGAGAACAAGTCTACAGTAAGTGGCCCCAACCTGCAAGGGCCCCGCAGCGGCAGCCCCTTACCCAGAGGGGGGGTTCAGCATTTCCACTGCCCAGGTACCTACCCACCCCGAGGGCAAGAGAGGGGGTGTTGGCTGACACGAAGAAGAGGAGGGAAGTCACATATAAGGAGTGGGAATATATATATATATCTACATATATGCACACACACATTTTACATTATGGTGGGTGAAAAAGGTGGGGAAAAAACCTCTCCCGTAAGCATATAGCCAATAAATAATATCACTTGTGAGCACATTCACGTCTTAGACAGGTCTGCAACCTTGCCTTTCAACCATTATCACCTAGCATACAGTGTTCCCACTGCAGCAAGGGACTGTGGGAAATGACATGCAAATGAGCACACAGGTGACACGGTATGCTCATTTGCATGTCATTTCCCAGAATCCCTTGCAGTGGGAGCACTGCATGCTAGGGGATAATGGTGAAAGGCAGGGTTGCAGACCTGTCTAAGACATGTGAATGTGCTCACAAGTTATATTTTTATTGGACTAACAATTTATGTCATAGGATAAACTTTCCAGAGTCCTGCTCTCTTCTTCATGTCAAAAAAAAGATTTAGATAAGGGTGGGTGAGAAATGGATGTCTGTCTGTCTTTTTTTTCCTGCCTTCTAAACCTGTTTTAGCATTGATTCCTCTGTACACCAGTATTACTGACCTGAAGAAGAGAGCAGGACTCTCGAATGCTTTTTCTATGACATAAAGTGTTAGTCCAAGTAAAAAAGGTATCACCTAATACTGAAGAACTCATTTATTCTGCACTATCGCAACTGTACTAACACGGCACCTGTCCCACTCCAGGATGGAAATGTCGATTCTATGTGCAAGTATTCTTGAATACCAATACAATTTTTGTCTGAATTGCTGAGGGCTATTGCCTTCTTACCACGTCATCACCGGTAATGTATTATATATATAGTGCAGAATAAATGAGTACTTCAGTATTAGGTGATAGCTTTTTTTATTTGGACTAACAATTTATGTCATAGGACAAGCTTTAGAGAGTCCTCCTCTCTTCCTCAGGTCAGCAATACTGGTTTACAAACAGAGGTTAGGAAAGCACACACAAAAAAAAAAGAGATTTAGATAAGGATGAGTGAGAAATGGATGTTTGAAGACGTACTGTAGGAAGAGTAATAAAACGGTGACAAGGAACAGCATGGAGGGGTAAGGGGATGCTGTGGAGGGAGGGCCTGGGGGGGAAAGGTGTGGATAAAAACATTGGCAGAGAGGCAGGCAGGATAATTACAAACAATTACAAACAATTGTTATAATGTGTGAGAAACCCCATATCCGCAGTAAGTTCTTGTTTTCGTGTCAAAGAGTCTTATCATTCGGAGTTCAAATGTTTTCCGTTCTTGGGTGCGCTTAAAAATTCCATTGAGGATTTTGATTTTTAAATCATTTATGGAATGATCTGGTTGTGAGAAGTGATGTCCCACAGGTGAGCAGTATCTTCCTTCTTCGTGATGGAGTATAGAATGTCTGTGCATATTCACTCATCCTTGTAGTTTTTGGCTGGTTTCCCCAATGTAGCAACCTTGGTCACATTGTTGCATTGAACCATATAAACCACATTCCTGGATGTGCAGCTGCAGAGAATGGAAAGGAGCACACGATCCGACGGGAATAAGGAGAGGACCCAAGTTAAACAATATAAACTTTAATGTGTCATAAGACCTAAAATCCAACGCGTTTCGAACGCTTGTGCGTTCTTTATCCTTTCCATTCTCTGCATTTACTATCACTGGAAGCTGCACATCCTGCCAGCCATACAGAGGAACTGTGAGTACATCATTGCTACAGGGGTACCTCCGATGAGACCGATCATGGGGGGGGGGGTCATTCCTACCCATTACCTGTTTTCAGGAGGTGTTAACCCAATATTGCTAGCTATTACTTCAACTCATCATTATTGTTTCTGGATTATCCTTGGATATTGGCATTGGCTATTATTGGTTATTATACCTTGCATTTGAGCGCTTCTTCAACCCTATCTACCTGGATGTGCAGCTGTATGATCCTTTAACATTGAGTGTTCCATGGTTGTGACTGGCTGTGGGATCTTGGCATATATGTTTGCACAGTTTGCAGCGTTTGTTGTTGCACGGTTTTGTGCCATTATCAGTGTCTTTAGGTTCGTTGTGAAGTTTTCTGTTGACTAATTTATGTTTGAGGTTTGGTGGTTGCCGGAACGCAAGGATGGGAGGTTTGGGGAAGATTTCTATTAATGTCACATCCTCTGCCAGCATAGGTTGCAGATATATGACACAAGAGGATAGGAGAGAAGGGGTGTCGCATATATAAGGAGAGGGATATCGCATATACAGAGAGGTGTGTCGCACACTGGGGATGGAAGATAGAGGGGTGTCACACACACACGTGACAAGATAGTGGTGTCACATATACCGTACATAGGGGGAGAGCAGTAACATATACGCAGAGGGGAGGTCACACATACACAGATTTCTCACCCTCTCTCTCACTCCCCAGAGCTGTCTAAGAAGGAGCCCAATCTGTACAAGAAACCTCCAATCTACAGGCAGAGAGGTCAGGGGTCACACGGTATCAAACCGACACTCTCTCCCATACACCTTTCTGTCTCTTCCCCCTCCCTCCCCCATACACCTTTCTCTCTGTCTCTGCCCCACTCCCTCTCCCATACATCCTTTCTCTCTGTCTCTTCCCCCTCCCTCCCCCATACACCTTTCTCTGTCTCTTTCCCCCTCCCTCTCCCATACACCTTTCCTCTCTGTCTCTTCCCCCTCCCTCTCCCATACACCCTTTCTGTCTCTTCCCTCTCCCATACACCCCTTCTCTGTCTCTTCCCCCTCTCTCTCCTATACACCCTTTCTGTCTCTTCCCCTCTATCCAATACATCCTTTTTTGGCTCTCCCCCCTCTATCTCCCATACACCCTTTCTCTGTCTCTTTCCCCCCTCCCTCTCCCATACACCCTTCCTCTCTGTCTCTTCCCCCCTCCCTCTCTCATACACCCTTTCTTTGATCTCTTCCCCCTCTCTCCCATATACCCTTTCTCTCGATCTCTTCCCCCCCCTCTCTCCCATACGCCCTTTTTCTCGATCTCTCCCCCCCCCTCTCTCCCACACTCGCTTCCTCTTGCCCTCTCCTCACTTACATCTCTCCTGCGCTCTATCTCGTGCAATGCACTCTTTGTGACACTATTTCCCTCTATTCACTACTCTCTCTTGCAGAATTTCTTGTTGGTCCTCTGTCTATCTCTGACACTATCTTTCGCTATCACTCGGATTCTGAGGTTCCTCACACTTGGACGCTCTCTCTCGCTGTCTTTCAGGCACAGCAGTCTCTCACACAATGACGCTCTCTCTCTCGCTATCTCAGACTCGGTGGTCTCCACTGACACTCTCACACGGTCTGATGCTCTCTCTTTCTGCCTCAGACTGGCCTCCTTCACACTGTCTGACACTTGCTGTCTCAGACTTGACACTGTCTGACGCTCTCTCTTCTCACTGTCATTTAGAGTCAGTGGTCTCTCACAGACTGTCTGATGATCCCATCGTTGAATCCTCTAAATTTCCTGCTGCGAGACCCCGGAACCCCGATCAGCCAGCAAAGATTGAGACCGACTACTGGCCCTGCCCTCCCTCATTGGCGGTTGTAGGTATGAAAGGGGACAGGGAGGTGTCACTAATTAGTCTGTCATTGTGTCACCTTGCTGTGGCAGGACCGGACTCCATGGGACATAACATCCCTTCTCTTTGTGTGACCATTTAGTGAGAGGGGCAGACTAAATGGTTTAAGGCCCCTTCTGTCTGTCACTGTGTCCCATGGGACATAGGCCCCTTCTGTCTGTCACTGTGTCCCATGGGACATAGGCCCCTTCTGTCTGTCACTGTGTCCCAGGGACATAGGCCCCTTCTGTCTGTCTCTGTGTCCCATGGGACATAGGCCCCTTCTGTCTGTGTCATTGTGTCCCATGGGACATAGGCCCCTTCTGTCTGTCACTGTGTCCCATGGGACATACGCCCCTTCTGTCTGTGTCATTGTGTCCCATGGGACATAGGCCCCTTCTGTCTGTCACTGTGTCCCATGGGACATAGGCCCCTTCTGTCTGTCACTGTGTCCCATGGGACATAGGCCCCTTCTGTCTGTGTCACTGTGTCCCATGGGACATAGGCCCCTTCTGTCTGTCACTGTGTCCCATGGGACATAGGCCCCTTCTGTCTGTGTCATTGTGTCCCATGGGACATAGGCCCCTTCTGTCTGTGTCATTGTGTCCCATGGGACATAGGCCCCTTCTGTCTGTCACTGTGTCCCATGGGACATAAGCCCCTTCTGTCTGTCACTGTGTCCCATGGGACATAGGCCCCTTCTGTCTGTCACTGTGTCCCATGGGACATAGGCCCCTTCTGTCTGTGTCATTGTGTCCCATGGGACATAGGCCCCTTCTGTCTGTCACTGTGTCCCATGGGACATAAGCCCCTTCTGTCTGTCACTGTGTCCCATGGGACATAGGCCCCTTCTGTCTGTCACCGTGTCCCATGGGACATAGGCCCATTCTGTCTGTCACTGTGTCCCATGGGACATAGGCCCCTTCTGTCTGTGTCACTGTGTCCCATGGGACATAGGCCCCTTCTGTCTGTCACTGTGTCCCATGGGACATAGGCCCCTTCTGTCTGTGTCCCTGTGTCCCCATGGGACATAGGCCCCTTCTGTCTGTGTCACTGTGTCCCCTGGGATATAGATCCCTGCTGTCTGTGTCACCATAAGGTGGGAGAGGCAGACTCCATGGAGCGCAGATCACTTATGTTGGATTCAGACCCTTCTTCTATAGGGTGACACAATGTCCTATAGAGGACTGACAGAATCCTTGAGTCACATGTTCCTGCTGTCTGTCACTGTCACCCTCCAGTTGGAGGGACAGACTCCATGGTGACAAGTCCTTTCTTGTGTGTGACGGTCCTTTGCTGACTCATGACCTCCGATCCCTAGAGTCTGAGAGACGCCAACGCAGGGAGACAAGACGCGAAGAAGAGGAGGGAGAGGAGGCGGAGGATGTGAGAGAGCTGGAGGGTTTGCAGAGGCTGGAGCTGAGCAAGGTACGGTAAGGTACGGTATGGGGAGGGGAGGGGAGAGGAGGGGAGAGGAGGGGAGGGGAGAGGAGGGGGAGGGGAGGAGGAGAGGAGAGGGAGGGGAGGGGAGGGGAGGGGAGGGGAGACTGAGGGGAGACTGAGGGGAGACTGAGGGGAGACTGAGGGGAGACTGAGGGGAGACTGAGGGGAGACTGAGGGGAGACTGAGGGGAGACTGAGGGGAGAAGAGAGAGGGAGATGGGTAGACCACACTATGGTATGTAAATACAAAAAGTAAGAGCCGCTGAGCATGTTGTACGTATATGGATGATGAGCAGCCTTTGGTGACCTCCCCTTCTCTATCCTGTGCTTTACCTCAGATCCAGTCTAATATGGGAAAACTAATCCTAAAAGAGGAAATGCAGAAAGGCGCCCACGTGAGGAGGAAAACCCGCTCCCTGCCTGACCGGACCCCCATCTACACACGTGCGTGCTCCCCCACATTCCCCAATACATGTGTGAGTGCTCCCCCCCACACCCAGCGCTCTGAAGCTGCTCCCCCCCACACCCAGCGCTCTGACGCTGCTCCCCCCCACACCCAGCGCTCTGACGCTGCTCCCCCCCACACCCAGCGCTCTGACGCTGCTCCCCCCCACACCCAGCGCTCTGACGCTGCTCCCCATCACACCCAGCGCTCTGACGCTGCTCCCCCCCACACCCAGCGCTCTGACGCTACTCCCCCCCACACCCAGCGCTCTGACGCTGCTCCCCCCCACACCCAGCGCTCTGACGCTGCTCCCCCCACACCCAGCGCTCTGACGCTGCTCCCCCCCACACCCAGTGCTCTGACGCTGCTCCCCCCCACACCCAGCGCTCTGACGCTGCTCCCCCCCACACCCAGCACTCTGACGCTGCTCCCCCCCACACCCAGCGCTCTGACGCTGCTCCCCCCCACACCCAGCGCTCTGACGCTGCTCCCCCCCACACCCAGCGCTCTGACACTGCTCCCCCGCACATCCAATGGTCTGACGCTGCTCCCCCACCGCCCCCAAACCCAGCGCTGCTCTGACGCTGCTCCCCCCACACCCAGTGCTCTGGCGCGGCTACCCCCCACATCCAACGCTCTGACGTTGCTCCCCCCACACCCAACGCTCTGACGCTGCTCCCCCCCACACCAAGTGCTCTGTCGCTGCTCCCAACCACACCCAGCGCTCTGACGCTGCTCCCCCCCACACCCAGCGCTCTGACGCTGCTCCCCCCCACACCCAACGCTCTGACGCTGCTCCCCCCACACCAAGTGCTCTGTCGCTGCTCCCAACCACACCCAGCGCTCTGCTGCTTCTTCCCCCCACACCCAACGCTCTGTGATGCTACTCCTCCCCCACACCTGGTGCTCCGATGCTGCTCCCCCCACACCCAGCGCTCTGACGCTTCTCCCCCCACATCCAGCGCTCTGACGCTTCTCCCCCCACATCCAGCGCTCTGCCGCTTCTCCCCCCACACCCAGCGCTCTGCCGCTGCTCCCACCCACACCCAGCGCTCTGCCGCTGCTCTCACCCACACCCAGCGCTCTGCCGCTGCTCTCACCCACACCCAGCGCTCTGCCGATGCTCCCAACCACACCCAGCGCTCTGCCGCTTCCCCCCCACACCCTGCGCTCTGCCGCTGCTCCCACCCACACCCAGCGCTCTGCCGCTGCTCCCAACCACACCCAGTGCTCTGCCGCTGCTCCCAACCACACCCAGCGCTCTGCCGCTGCTCCCAACCACACCCAGCGCTCTGCCGCTTCGCCCCCCACACCCTGCGCTCTGCCGCTGCTCCCACCCACACCCAGCGCTCTGCCACTGCTCCCAACCACACCCAGCGCTCTGCTGCTTCTCCCCCCACACCCAACGCTCTGAGGCTGCTCCCTCCTCACACCCAGCGCTTCTCTCCCCCACACCCAGTGCTCTAACACTCCTGCTCCCCCCATACCCAGCACTCTGACGCTGCTCCCCCCCACACCCAGCGCTCTGACGCTGCTCCCCCCCAACACCCAGCGCTCTGAAGCTGCTCCCCCTCCCCACACCCAGCGCTCTGACGCTGCTCCCCCCCAACACCCAGCGCTCTGAAGCTGCTCCCCCTCCCCACACCCAGCGCTCTGAAGCTGCTCCCCCCCCACACCCAGCGCTCTGAAGCTGCTCCCCCCCCACACCCAGCGCTCTGAAGCTGCTCCCCCCCACACCCAGCGCTCTGATGCTGCTCCCCCCCACACCCAGCGCTCTGACGCTGCTCCCCCCCCACACCCAGTGCTCTGACGCTGCTCCCCCCCCACACCCAGCGCTCTGACGCTGCTCCCCCCCCCCACACCCAGCGCTCTGACGCTGCTCCCCCCCCCACACCCAGCGCTCTGAAGCTGCTCCCCCCCCACACCCAGCACTCTGAAGCTGCTCCCCCCCTCACCCAGCGCTCTGACGCTGCTCCCCCCCCAAACCCAGGGCTCTGACGCTGCTCCCACCCCACACCCAGCGCTCTGATGCTCCGCCCCACACACTCAGCGCTCTGAAGCTGCTCCCCCCCACACCCAGGGCTCTGACGCTGCTTCCACACCCACCGCTCGGACGCTGCTCTCCCCCCCCCACACCCAACACTCTACCGCTGCTCTCCCCCCACCCCCCCCCACACCCAGCGCTCTGACGCTGCTCTCCCCCTCTCACACCCAGCACTCTGACGCTGCTCTCCCCCCCAAACCCAGCGCTCTGACGCTGCTCTCCCTCCCAAACCCAGCGTTCTGACGCTGCTCTCCCCCCCAAACCCAGCTCTCTGACGCTGCTCTCCCCCCCACACCCAGCGCTCTGATGCTGCTCCCCCCCCCCACATCCAGCGCTCTGACGCTGCTCCCCCCCCCCACATCCAGCGCTCTGACGCTGCTCTCTCTTCAGCAGTGCATTCTGGGTACGGCCGAAGCAGCTTAACGCGGGTAAGAATCGCCAAGTATATATACATGTATAAATAATGTATGGGTACATATATAAAGAAATTAGAGAGAGAGAAATAGAGCTGCATAATACCGGTAGATAAACACACAAGATAAATGGACACGGGTACTGTATATACAGCGCGTGCACACAGTCACTGTATATACAGCGCGTGCACAGTCACTGTATATACAGTGCATACACAGTCACTGTATATATAGCGCGTGCACACAGTCACTGTATATACAGCGCGTGCACACAGTCACTGTATATACAGCGCGTGCACACAGTCACTGTATATACAGCGCGTGCACACAGTCACTGTATATACAGCGCGTGCACACAGTCACTGTATATACAGCGCGTGCACACAGTCACTGTATATACAGTGCATAGACAGTCACTGTATAGTCACAGAAGACACAGGCAGTGTATACACAGAAGACAAGCAGGAATCAGAGGTGCACACAGCACGCACAGCCGGTGCATACACACAGCACGCACAGGCGGTGCATACACACAGCACACGCACAGGCGTTGCAGATACACAGCACACGCGCACAGCCGGTGCATACACACAGCACACGCACAGGCGGTGCAGATACACAGCACAAGCGCACAAGCGGTGCATACACACAGCACGCACAGGCGTTGCAGATACACAGCCACACGCACAGGCGGTGCATACACACAGCACACGCACAGGCGTTGCAGATACACAGCACACACGCACAAGCGGTGCATACACACAGCCACACGCACAGGCGGGGCAAACAAACAGCACACGTGCACAGTGTATGGCACTCTGCAGTCGGCTGTAGGGGAACTGTCCAGACCTCATCAGTCCTTTTCTTTCTATGCCCCCCCCAGCTCCTGTCTGCTGAGTTTCCAGTTCCGGATCGACAGAGAGAAGGTGCAGGTGAGAAGGAGTTAATGGTGTGATGCTCTGCAGGTCTCACACAAGGAAGGGGTTAATGGAGAGAGGTTCTGCAGCTATCTGGCAGGGAGAGGGTTAATAGAGCAACACTCTGCAGGGAACCTCCTGTATCTAACTCTTCCCTTCTCTCTCCTCAGGATTCCAGGTAAGGCGGGAGCCCTGGGTCAGAGGGCAACTATCTCTAGGACACGCAGAACCTCTAGAAATGTGTCACTGTGTTCCACAGAATGGGGAAGGTCAGAGGTCACGGATGGACCGGGGCAACTCCCTCCCCAGCATGCTGGAGCAGGTGTGTAGCCGACCATCGGTCAGATCTGAGGGGCACTTTAAAGATGGCGTCCCTAGAGAAACTTCTGACAATACGCCTACACATTGACGCTGCATCACTGGAATCGCTGCAGCCAGCTCTGAGTTTAAAGATATTTTTAAGGGGGGTGCAACTTTAACATGGTGCCCCCTATATACCACCCATCATATTTTTCTACATGCCCCCCTTGATCCCCTCTAAATGTCTTCCCTTGCATCCCCACTATAAATGTTTTCTGCTTCCTGAATTCAGATCCCCCCTCCCCCCCCCCCCCCCAGTGACTCCAACAACTTTCTACACCCTACCCAGGGAGACCCGTCCTACGATTAACCCTGATCCATAGACACTCTCCTTTGAGAGACTCAGTCTCACCCCTCCCACCCCCCCTTTCGAGGACTCAGTCCTTCCCCCCTCCCCCTGCTTTTTCAGGAATAGTTTCCCCCCTCCCCTCTCTAGGACTTGGTCTCTCACAAGAACTTGGCCACCCACCTATTCCTGGACTCAGTATCCCCCCCCCCCTACCCCCAGGATTCAGTTCCCCCCCCCCCTCCAGGATTCAGTTCTCCCCCCCCCCCCTCCAGGATTCAGTTCCACCTCACCTCCAGGATTCAGCCTCCCCCCCACCTTTCCAGGATGCAGTCCCCCTCCCCCTCTCAAGGATTCAGTCCCCCCCCCCCTCTCCAGAATTCAGTAGCCCCCTCTCCAGGATTGACTCCTCCCAAATCCAGGATTCACCCCCATCTCACCAGGACTCAGTCTTCCCCCCTTCCCCCCTGGCTCAGTCTTCTGCCCCCTTCTCCAGGACTCGGTCCGTCCCCCCCCTCCCACCACTCCTCTTTAGGAATCCATCTCCCCATTCTAGAACTCAGCCCCTCCTCCCCAGAACTCACCCCCTCCCAGAACTCACCCCCCTCCCAGAACTCATCCACCCCTCCCCAGAACTCAGTAACCCCCCTCTCGCACCCCAGTGACCTCCCCATTCTTACAGGTATTCCCATATGAAATGCTGATTGTGACAAACAGGGGGCGCCAGAAACTGCCTCCAGGGGTGCACAAGACCCAGTTGGAGGTAAGTGGGGGGCACATGGGATGGCTGGGGGGCGTTGGTGAGAAGATGTCAACTCATTGCTGCTGTGTTCCTCTTTCTTTCCATCTTTCTCATTCACTCTCCCTCTCATTGCCCCTCATCTCCCTCCCTATCTATTGCTCTTCCTGCTCCCTGTATTCACTCCCCCCCCCCCATATTTCCCTTCTCTTTCCCTTTTCGCTCTCTCGCCCTCTCTCCTGATTTCCTCTGCCATCATCTCCCACCCTGTCTCCCTCTCTCTTTCTGTATCTCCTTCCCTCTTTTGCTCTACCCATGTGCCCTCCCCCCCCCCCCATTTTTTTCCCCCTCTCCCCATCTCTGTGTCTCCCTCTCTCCCATCCGTTTCTTTCCCTGTGAATCTCCCCTCTGTGGCTGCCCCCCTCCACCCCCCTCAGAGGTACCTCTCCCCAGATGAGTTCCTGCGTCTCTTCTCCATGCCTCTGGATGACTTTGTGAAGCTGCCCCTGTGGAGGAGGAACGAACTGAAGAGGAAGCTGCTTCTGTTCTAATCTGCGGGGCAATAGCTGCCCCTTCATCGCTAGTTGAAGAAGAGGATGAAGGGGCAAATCCAGGGGATGCAGCCCGAGGGGGGTGGGGGGGGGGGGGTTGAGAGTTGGAGTGACCTGTGTGTCTGCCATTGAATGACCTCAAAGCCTTTATCAGCCCCACACCAGGCCAGCACACACCATACACACAGACTTCTGTAGGGTTTACATATTACACACTTCAGTTATGCCACTGACTTTAATAGGATCACACTCTGACAACACTTACCTCCTAAACATCTCTGTGTACCCCCATTGTACCGCGCCACATCATATGTTTGCGCTTTACAAATAAACAATAATAGACATCAATAGGATCAGCCTCTTACATACATCAGATACTCTACAGAATAGGATCCCCATAACACACAACATTTATCCTATAGATCAGTGTTTCCCAGCCATTTCACACTGTGCACACCCCCTGCTGTAAAACATTTCATATGAATAAATCTCATTGCCTACTCACCAGACTATTGCTAACTATCAAAACTGTTTGACCGATCCCAGGGCAGTGTAGTGCCTGAGCTGGTAGGGGAACACACGTTTAATACGACCCCAAACTGGACCCTCAGTGTGTGCAAAACGCATGGGTGGTATAGCTGTCAATTACAGAGGGAGCTTCCAAAGTCATGCCCCACAATGCCTTGCTGCTGTGGATACAAAGCATCGTGGGTAGTGACTTTAGAATCTCCTGCTGTAATTGACATCTATATACGGTGACTATATTTGTCCCGGCAAAAACCGGTACAAATGTTGCGCAGTCGCACTTGTGAAAGCGCATGCATGCGCGAACGGCGAGCACCGACTGCGCATGCGTGATGTGCAAGCGCATAAGCGACCGGCAAGCGCTCATCCGTTCACGCATACGCAGCCAGGGCTCGCTGTTATGTAATGGCGAGCACCGACTGCGAATGCGTGAGCAGTGAGCACCATCTGCCCATGCGCGATGAGCGCTTTCCGGTCGCTTATGCGCTTGCGCGATCGGCACTTCCCGACCACTTGTCCGCCTGCGCGATCGGAGCTTGCCGGGCGCAAATGCGTGGCTGGCAAGCACCGATAACGCATGCGCTTCCGGCGCCAATAGAAAACCGAGACAGTGGCCCAAAAAGTCGGGACAGAGGCCTAAAAACCGGGACGTCTGGTCACCCTACATCTATACCCTCCACGCTGAGGTGCAGTGTGGGGCCTCACCAAGTTGGGAATCACTGCTATAGCCTAACATAGGAGGAGTGGCTCAGCGAGTGAAAACCAATGATGCCGAGTTTGAAGCAGGGAAGCTTGGTTCAAATCCCGGTTCAAATCCCGGTGTCAGCTCCTTGGGTAAGTCACTTTGTCTCCCTGTGCCTCAGGCAACAAAATAATATTGATTGTAAGCTCTGAGGAGTAGGGACTCGTGCCTGCAAAAATGATTCTATGTACAGCACTGTGTACACTGTCAGTGCTATACAAGGGGGGGGGGGGGGAACTATGATTATTATTATAGGATCAGCCTCTTAAACCAGTTACCCTATAGACTTGAACAAGATCAGCCTCTTAAAAGTCAGTGTCAAACTCTTACATACATAAACTGCCCCTACACTTCAACAGGATTACCCTCCCGCACACATCTGCTACACAAAAGGTTTACCCCTTTAAACAGATTACCCCAGAGACTTTAGTAGGATCACTCTTGTACGCATCAGTTATACCACAGATATGTATAGGATCAGTCTCTAACACACATCAGCCACCACATAGCTATCAGTAGGGTCACCCTCTTACACGCATCAGTTACCCTATATATTTGGTCAGGACATTATATCAGAATTAGTGCGTCGGGGAGGCGGTGCTATTACCTAATGTTTTAAGCAGCCAGCGCTGCGTGTGTGTTTAATGGGTGAATGCTTTCAGTTAACTGCAACCCCATGATACCTTACTGCCCAAGGGGAAATTGGGCAGGGCAGACCCCACCCCCCAATCCCCCAATTTTCCCAATGGGTTAGTTAAGCAGCCCCCGCCCCTCCTGCTGTGTGTGGTTTGTGACCTGCTGAGGTTTGGTACTTGTACATGCTCCCTCCTTCCCACGTGTTCCCCCTCCCACACACGTCCCCCTCATCTCCCAAACGTGTATCGTCTCCCACACACCTGTAACCCCATCTCCCATGTGTCCCCTCTCCCACACACCTGTAACCCCATCTCCCATGTGTCCCCCCTCCCACACACGTCCCCCTCATCTCCCATGTGTTCCCCCTCCCACACACGTCCCCCTCATCTCCCATGTGTTCCCCCTCCCACACACGTCCCCCTCATCTCCCAAATGTGTATCGTCTCCCACACACCTGTAACCCCATCTCCCATGTGTCCCCTCTCCCACACATCTGTAACCCCATCTCCCATGTGTCCCCTCTCCCACACACCTGTAACCCCATCTCCCATGTGTCCCCTCTCCCACACACCTGTAACCCCATCTCCCATGTGTCCTCTCTCCCACACACCGGTCCCAAACGTGTATCTCATCCACAAAGCTGTAACCCCATCTCCCATGTGTCACCTCCCCCACACACCTGTCACCTGTGTCCCCTCTCCCACACACCTGTCACCCCATCTCCCAGACGTGTATCTCCCACACAAGTCACCCCATCTCCTACTTGTCCCCTCTTCCATACACCTGTCATCTCATCTCCCACTTGTTCCCTCTCTCGCACACTAGTAACCCCATCTCCCACACCTGTAACCCCATCTCCCACACCTGTAATCCCATCTCCCATACACCTGTCACTCCATCTCCCAAGTGTCCCCCTTTCCCACACACCTATAACCCCGTCTCCCAAGTGTCCCCATTTCCCACACACCTGTAACCCCGTCTCCCAAGTGTCCCCTCTCCCACACACCTGTAATCCCATCTCCCACCTGTCACCCCATTTCCCACACACCTGTAACCCTGTCCCCCAAGTGTCCCCTCTCCCACACACCTGTAATCCCATCTCCCACCTGTCACCCCATTTCCCACACACCTGTAACCCCGTCTCCCAAGTGTCCGCTCTCCGACACACCTTTCACCCTGTCACATCTTCCACGTGTCCCCTTTCCCACACGTCCCATTTCCCACACACCTGTTACCCGTCTCCCACATGTCCTATCCCCCACACACCTGTTACCCCGTCTCCCACATGTCCTATCCCCCACACACCTGTTACCCCGTCTCCCACACGTCCTATCCCCCACACACCTGTTACCCCGTCTCCCACATGTCCTATCCCCCACACACCTGTTACCCCGTCTCCCACATGTCCTATCCCCCACACACCTGTTACCCCGTCTCCCACATGTCCTATCCCCCACACATCTGTTACCCCGTCTCCCACATGTCCTATCCCCCACACACCTGTTACCCCGTCTCACACACGGCCCATCTCCCACACACCTGTTACCCCGTCTCCCATACGTCCCATCTCCCACACACCTGTTACCCCGTCTCCCACACGTCCCATCTCCCACACACCTGTTACCCCGTCTCCCACACGTCCCATCTCCCACACACCTGTTACCCCGTCTCCCACACGTCCTATCCCCCACATACCTGTTACCCCGTCTCCCACACGTCCTATCCCCCACACACCTGTCACACCATCTCCCACACGTCCCATCTCCCACACACCTGTTACCCCGTCTCCCACACGTCCTATCCCCCACACACCTGTCACACCATCTCCCACACGTCCCATCTCCCACACACCTGTTACCCCGTCTCCCACACGTATTCTACTATCTCCCACGTGTCCCTCACCTCACACACACTGGCCCCTCCACCCACCAACAACTACCGCGTGTGGAAGCTTTTTTCATTATTTTTTGGCTTCTGATGTATAATTATTATTATTATTATTAATAAAGGTAACTGGATAACCCAGCTGTGCCTTATTACATTGAGCAGTACAGGGCGGCCATCTTTAAACATCCCACAGAACAGTCACATCACCAATATATTTAGAGAGGGGCGTACATAGCATTCAGTCCAATGTGCCATGGTGTGAGGGCCAGATCTTGGGGGTCATGGGCAGTTGTTGGGGCTAATTAGCCCGTGCTTTAGGTACAGGGGTAATTTTCTCATGGGGCAGTTGTTAGTGTACAGAGGTTAATGTTGGGCTCCTGGTGCAGTTGTTAGGGCTTCATGAGGAAGTTCTTTTGGTACAGAGGTAATTGTTGGGGTTCATTGGGCAGTTGTTTGGGGTACAGAGATCATTGTTGATGTTTATATGGAAGTTGGGGTTCATGGGGCAGTTGGGGTACATAGGTCATTGTTGTTGAAATATACAATGGTCAGACAGCACCACTCAAAATTAGCTTATTGTAGAACAGGGGTGCTCAACTCCAGTCCTCAAGCCCCCCTAACAGGTCAGGTTTTAAGGATATTCCAACTTCAGCACAGGTGACTCAATCTGTCCCAGCTTCAGCACAGGTGACTCAATCTGTCCCAGCTTCAGCACAGGTGACTCAATCTGTCCCAGCTTCAGCACAGGTGACTCAATCTGTCCCAGCTTCAGCACAGGTGACTCAATCTGTCCCAGCTTCAGCACAGGTGACTCAATCTGTCCCAGCTTCAGCACAGGTGACTCAATCTGTCCCAGCTTCAGCACAGGTGACTCAATCTGTCCCAGCTTCAGCACAGGTGACTCAATCTGTCCCAGCTTCAGCACAGGTGACTCAATCTGTCCCAGCTTCAGCACAGGTGGCTCAATCTGTCCCAGCTTCAGCACAGGTGGCTCAATCTGTCCCAGCTTCAGCACAGGTGACTCAATATGTCCCAGCTTCAGCACAGGTGGCTCAATCTGTCCCAGCTTCAGCACAGGTGGCTCTGTGGAAGTGGCTTTTCGACTGGGATATCCTGAAAACCTGACCTGTTGGGGGGGGGGGGGGGGGCGGTCTGGAGGACTGGAGTTCAGCACCCCTGTTGTACAGAGTACTCACGTTAGGGTGCCAGTGAAACCCCACTTCCCTCTAACAAAAATATAGTCCCCAGCACCCAATAAGGATAATAAAGCAGATAATATTTCAAAAAGATATTAGTCAGATTTAGCAAAACTATATATATATGTTTTTTTACTGATTCAAGTGATTTTTTTTTAATAGAAACCAGGTGCTATATAGCATTATATATATAGATAGATAGATATAGATATATAGATATATATCGGTGTTTCCCCCACCCAATTGCAGATAGGGCTCATTAGAGGGTGTGTGGTGCATATACAGTTGTGTGAAAAAGAAAGTGCACCCTCTTTGAATTCTATGGTTTTACATATCAGGACATAATAACAATCATCTGTTCCTTAGCAGGTCTTAAAATTAGGTAAATACAACCTCAGATGAACAATAACACGACATATTACACCGTGTCATGATTTATTTAACAAAAATAAAGCCAAAATGGAGAAGCCATGTGTGAAAAACTAAGTACACCCTTACTGCTTCCACAGGAATTAAGATGCTAAGTAGCAGACAGGTGCTGCTAATCAAATGCCCTTGATTAATTGATCATCAGCAAGTGTGACCACCTCTATAAAAGCCGAAGTTTTAGCAGTTTACTGTTCTGGAGCATTCAGGTGTGTGTTAACACAATGTCAAGGAGGAAAGACATCAGCAATAATCTCAGAGAAGCAATTGTTGCTGCCCATCAATCTGGGAAGGGTTATAAGGCCATTTCCAAACAATTTAAAGTCCATCATTCTACAGTGAGAAAGATTATTCAAAAGGGGAAAAAACTTAAGACAGTTGCCAATCTTCCCAGGAGTGGACGTCCCAGCAAATTCACCCCAAGGTCAGACCGTGCAATGCTCAGAGAAATTGCAAAATACCCAAGAGTTACATCTCCGACTTTACAGGCCTCAGTTAGCATGTTAAATGTTAAAGTTAATGTGATATGTGACGGTGAAAAAACAGGCGCTAACACTATTAGTGACCACTTAAAATAAAGTGATAATAAATAAATAACTCAATAGTGAACAGTGAGTAATAATGGTGCAAATACGTGAAAATATATATATATATATATGCAAATATAGCTGTATGCTCATCTGCATGTCTTAGGAAGGTCTGCAACCCCGCCTTTCCCCATTATCACCCAGCATACAGCACTTCCACTGCAGCAAGGGATTCTGGGAAATGACATGCAAATGAGCACACAGTGTCACTTTTTGCCTCAATAACCATTTTTAACATGGTTCCCTATAGGCTTAAGCATATATATATATATTATATATATGAATTATAACCCCCTGCTCAGACCCATCTGGTGGGGCCTGTTTTCCCTGGTCCCCAAATCGTGGAATTGTATTCGCAGTCCAGGGGGAGCATAAAGGGAAACAAGACAACTCCAGCGTTTATTGATTCTGCATCTATTTCTTCAGCCTTTTTCTTTGCCACTTTAGCTTGTGCCAATTCACAGTTATCTAGTGCAAGGTAATGGATGTCCGTGTGGACGAATATCAGAGGCAGCACTCCAGAAATGTCCCGCACGTAGGACCGAAACGTTGGATTGGATGTCTCATTAATACAAATCTTTTGACTCCTTTCTGGAGTGCTGCCTCTGATATTCGTCCACACGGACATCCATTACCTTGCACTAGATAACGGTGAATTGGCACTAGCTAAAGTGGCAAAGAAAAAGGCTGAAGAAATAGATGCAGAATCAATAAACGCTGGAGTTATCTTGTTTCCCTTTATGCTCCCCCTGGACTGCGAATACAAATGTTAAAGTTAATGACAGTACAATTAGAAAAAGACTGAACAAGTATGGTTTGTTTGGAAGGGTTGCCAGGAGAAAGCCTCTTCTCTCTAAAAAGAACATGGCAGCACGGCTTAGGTTTGCAAAGTTGCATCTGAAGAAACCACAAGACTTCTGGAACAATGTCCTTTGGACAGACGAGACCAAAGTGGAGATGTTTGGCCATAATGCACAGCGCCATGTTTGGCGAAAACCAAACACAGCATATCAGCACAAACACCTCATACCAACTGACAAGCACGGTGGTGGAGGGGTGATGGTTTGGACTTGTTTTGCAGCCACAGGACCTGGGAACCTTGCAGTCATTGAGTCGACCATGAACTCCTCTGTATACCAAAGTATTCTAGCGTCAAATGTGAGGCCATCTGTCCGACAGCTAAAGCTTGGCTGAAATTGGGTCATGCAACAGGACAATGATCCCAAACATACCAGCAAATCTACAACAGAATGGCTGAAAAAGAAAAGAATCAAGGTGTTGCAATGACCCAGTCAAAGTCCAGACCTCAACCCGATTGAAATGCTGTGGCTGGACCTTAAGAGAGCTGTGCATAAACAAATGCCCGCAAACCTCAATGAACTGAAGAAACATTGTAAAGAAGAGTGGGCCAAAATTCCTCCACAACGATGTGAGAGACTGATTAAGTCATACAGAAAACAATTACTTCAAGTTATTGTTGCTAGGGGTGGTTCTACAAGCTATTGAATCATAAGTTATACTTAGTTTTTCACACATGGCTTCTCCATTTTGGCTTTATTCTTGTTAAATAAATCATGACACGGTGTAATATGTCATGTGTTGTTGTTCATCTGAGGTTGTATTTACCTAATTTTTAGACCTGCTAAGGAACAGATGATTGTTATTATGTCCTGATATGTAAAACCATGGAATTCAAAGAGGGTATACTTTCTTTTTCACACAACTGTACCTGCTGGCAACAGGAGGGCTGAGTCGTCCGCCGATGGTAGTGGGGACACAGGAACAGGCTTCTGGGGTTCATACCCCACATATATTCTTAGCAGTGCAGCGCCTCCATCTGCCGTAGACTCCAGGAACTGAAGGTGATCTTCCACGGTAGAACTTATTACCTCCCCCCCCCCCCCCCCCGCAGTAAGGTCCCGCACCAGGCAGGAGGAATATTGTCATGGAACAAGAACTACATTTCTGTTCCACTCCCCCATTCCTTACAGTTCTGCCTGTCAGTTTCTCATTTCCAGCTGCCTGTGTTTTGCTCTGTGCACACACACAGTGCCCGTGTGATAGACACAGTGCTATTTCCCCTGTCCCAGCAGCTTGCTGTATCAGAAACGCAACATTATTGCTACATGTTGTGGTTTCCTTAGACATTTCAGTGAGTTGCTATAGCAACCCCAGCCTTTCTCCCAAATGGGCTAGCCTGCTTTCTCCCCCTCTGCTCTGCCCACAGATGGTCTGTCCCCAGGCTATCTTGCTACCCAGCATACATTGGGACTTCCTTTCCACCATCATCACTGGCTGAGTGAGTACCCTGTAACTGCTCTAGTGGCAGGATTACCCTTTTCACCTGTCCTTAACTACAAAGCACCCACAGAGAGACATTATCTAAACACCAACATCTCTTCACAAGTGCCTGTCTTTTATGCTGCTTTCCCCAAATAAAGTGAAGAAAAGATACAGGACTTGTTGTGCTTTGAAAAGAGGGCTGAGTTGAACCTATCTGGGCTAATCATCCTACACATGACCCTGGCCTCCAGAATAAATATTGGAAACAGGAATGGGTTTATTACTATACTCTGTAGTAACAGGAACAAGGCAGGATCTGCTCAATACAGTCTTTCAGGATTCACCAGATGATGGTCCCTGGACTGCTACTACAGGCCAAGGGCACCCGCAGCCGTCTTAGCTCTTCCCCACCTCCCTAACAGAGGCCGAGGTATGGTCCACACTCACTCTCCCCCGGAGGGAAAAGCACATGGGAAGGCCCCAATCTCAGGCTCCCAATTGTGTAGGGTGACCAGATTTTGAAAATGAAAAACCGGGACACATAAAAAAAATTATTAATACAACAAATTACATTATTAAAAAATGAATATTATAATGATATTTATCTAATAGTGTCACCATTGATTCTGTACTATTCATTCTACCTCTTCCCATTCTCTCTCTACCTTCTCCCCCATTCCCTCTATCCTTCCCCTCCCCCATTTTCTCTCACCCCCACCAGTCTCTCTCCCTTCCCTCCCCCCCAGTTTCACTCCCTTCCTCCCCCCCATTCTCTCTCCCTTCCGTCCCCATTCTCTCCCTTCCCTCCCCTCATTCCCTCCCCATCCCCCCATTCACTCTCTCCTCCTCCGCTCCTCCATTTTCTCTCTCTCTCAATCCCATCCTCTATTCTCTCTCTCCCCTGTCCAGTCTCTCTCCACCCTCCTCCATTCTCGCTACCCCCCGTTCTCTCTCTGACCTGCACAGACACACAGCCACTGACCTGTGCAGACACTCACACAGCCACTGATCTGCACAGACAGACCTGCACAGCCACAGACCCTGACCCTGCACAGACCCACACCCTGACCCTGCACAGACCCTGACCCTGCACAGCCACTATCTCAGACCCTGACCCTGCACAGCCACTGACCCTGCACAGCCACTGACCCTGCACAGCCACTGACCCTGCACAGCCACTGACCCTGCACAGCCACTGACCCTGCACAGCCACTGACTCTGCACAGCCACTGTCACAGACCCTGACCCTGCACACACCCACACCCTGACCCTGCACACACCCTGACCCTGCACATACCCTGACCCTGCACAGCCACTATCTCAGACCCTGACCCTGCACAGCCACTGACCCTGCACAGCCACTGACCCTGCACAGCCACTGACCCTGCACAGCCACTGACCCTGCACAGCCACTGACCCTGCACAGCCACTGACCCTGCACAGCCACTGACCCTGCACAGCCACTGACTCTGCACAGATCCTGACCCTGCACAGCCACTGACCCTGCACAGCTACTGACCCTGCACAGACCCTGACCCTGCACAGCCACTGACCCTGCACAGCCACTGACCCTGCACAGCCACTGACCCTGCACAGCCACTGACCCTGCACAGCTACTGACCCTGCACAGCCACTGTCACAGACCCTGACCCTGCACAGCCACTGACCCTGCACAGATCCTGACCCTGCACAGATCCTGACCCTGCACAGATCCTGACCCTGCACAGATCCCGACCCTGCACAGATCCCGACCCTGCACAGATCCCGACCCTGCACAGATCCCGACCCTGCACAGATCCCGACCCTGCACAGATCCCGACCCTGCACAGATCCCGACCCTGCACAGACCCCGACCCTGCACAGATCCCGACCCTGCACAGATCCCGACCCTGCACAGACCCCGACTCTGCACAGCCACTGACCCTGCACAGCCACTGACCCTGCACAGCCACTGACCCTGCACAGCCACTGACCCTGCACAGACCCTGACCCTGCACAGACCCTGACCCTGCACAGACCCTGACCCTGCACAGACCCTGACCCTGCACAGACACTGACCCTGCACAGATCCTGACTCTGCACAGCCACTGACCCTGCACAGCCACTGACCCTGCACAGCCACTGACCCTGCACAGACCCTGACCCTGCACAGACCCTGACCCTGCACAGACCCTGACCCTGCACAGACCCTGACCCTGCACAGACCCTGACCCTGCACAGACCCTGACCCTGCACAGACCCTGACCCTGCACAGACCCTGACCCTGCACCGCTACTGACCCTGCATAGCCACTGTCACAGCCACTGACCCTGCACAGCCACTGACCCTGCACAGCCACTGACCCTGCACAGCCACTGACCCTGCACAGCCACTGACCCTGCACCGCTACTGACCCTGCACAGCCACTGTCACAGACCCTGACCCTGCACAGCCACTGACCCTGCACAGATCCTGACCCTGCACAGATCCTGACCCTGCACAGATCCTGACCCTGCACAGATCCTGACCCTGCACAGATCCCGACCCTGCACAGATCCCGACCCTGCACAGATCCCGACCCTGCACAGATCCCGACCCTGCACAGATCCCGACCCTGCACAGATCCCGACCCTGCACAGATCCCGACCCTGCACAGACCCCGACCCTGCACAGATCCTGACCCTGCACAGATCCCGACCCTGCACAGACCTCGACCCTGCACAGATCCCGACCCTGCACAGACCCCGACCCTGCACAGATCCTGACCCTGCACAGATCCCGACCCTGCACAGACCTCGACCCTGCACACACCCACACCCTGACCCTGCACACACCCTGACCCTGCACATACCCTGACCCTGCACAGCCACTATCTCAGACCCTGACCCTGCACAGCCACTGACCCTGCACAGCCACTGACCCTGCACAGCCACTGACCCTGCACAGCCACTGACCCTGCACAGCCACTGACCCTGCACAGCCACTGACCCTGCACAGCCACTGACCCTGCACAGCCACTGACTCTGCACAGATCCTGACCCTGCACAGCCACTGACCCTGCACAGCTACTGACCCTGCACAGACCCTGACCCTGCACAGCCACTGACCCTGCACAGCCACTGACCCTGCACAGCCACTGACCCTGCACAGCCACTGACCCTGCACAGCTACTGACCCTGCACAGCCACTGTCACAGACCCTGACCCTGCACAGCCACTGACCCTGCACAGATCCTGACCCTGCACAGATCCTGACCCTGCACAGATCCTGACCCTGCACAGATCCCGACCCTGCACAGATCCCGACCCTGCACAGATCCCGACCCTGCACAGATCCCGACCCTGCACAGATCCCGACCCTGCACAGATCCCGACCCTGCACAGATCCCGACCCTGCACAGACCCCGACCCTGCACAGATCCCGACCCTGCACAGATCCCGACCCTGCACAGACCCCGACTCTGCACAGCCACTGACCCTGCACAGCCACTGACCCTGCACAGCCACTGACCCTGCACAGCCACTGACCCTGCACAGACCCTGACCCTGCACAGACCCTGACCCTGCACAGACCCTGACCCTGCACAGACCCTGACCCTGCACAGACACTGACCCTGCACAGATCCTGACTCTGCACAGCCACTGACCCTGCACAGCCACTGACCCTGCACAGCCACTGACCCTGCACAGCCACTGACCCTGCACAGACCCTGACCCTGCACAGACCCTGACCCTGCACAGACCCTGACCCTGCACAGACCCTGACCCTGCACAGACCCTGACCCTGCACAGACCCTGACCCTGCACAGACCCTGACCCTGCACAGACCCTGACCCTGCACAGACCCTGACCCTGCACCGCTACTGACCCTGCATAGCCACTGTCACAGCCACTGACCCTGCACAGCCACTGACCCTGCACAGCCACTGACCCTGCACAGCCACTGACCCTGCACCGCTACTGACCCTGCACAGCCACTGTCACAGACCCTGACCCTGCACAGCCACTGACCCTGCACAGATCCTGACCCTGCACAGATCCTGACCCTGCACAGATCCTGACCCTGCACAGATCCTGACCCTGCACAGATCCCGACCCTGCACAGATCCCGACCCTGCACAGATCCCGACCCTGCACAGATCCCGACCCTGCACAGATCCCGACCCTGCACAGATCCCGACCCTGCACAGACCCCGACCCTGCACAGATCCTGACCCTGCACAGATCCCGACCCTGCACAGACCTCGACCCTGCACAGACCCCGACCCTGCACAGCCACTGACCCTGCACAGCCACTGACCCTGCACAGACCCTGCACAGACCCTGACCCTGCACAGACACTGACCCTGCACAGATCCTGACCCTGCACAGATCCTGACTCTGCACAGATCCTGACTCTGCACAGCCACTGACCCTGCACAGCCACTGACCCTGCACAGACCTTGACCCTGCACAGACCCTGACCCTGCACAGACCCTGACCCTGCACCGCTACTGACCCTGCATAGCCACTGTCACAGACCCTGATCCTGCACAGACCCTGAACCTGCACAGCCACTGACCCTGCACAGACACACACTGCCCCTGACACACTGACCCTACACAGACACACACTGACATTGACACACTGACCCTGCACTGAGACACTGACCCTGCACAGACACATACTGACCCTGACACACTGACACACACTGACCCTGACACACTAACACACACTGGCCCTGACACACTGACACACTGACCCTGCACAGACACACGCTGACACTGCACAGACACACGCTGACACTGCGCTGACACTGACCCTGCACAGACACACGCTGACACTGACCCTGCACAGACACACGCTGACACTGACACACTGAGCCTGCACAGACACACACTGACACACTGACCCTGCACAGATACACACTGACACTGACCCTGCACTGAGACACTGACACACTGACCCTGCACTGAGACACTGACACTGTACTGAGACCCGGACACCAGCTCTGAGGAGCAGCTGCAGGGGGGGGGGTGTCCTACCTTTCACTGTGGAGCTTGGTTGGGGGGAACCCATCTTGGTTAGGGGGGGGAAGCCACCTCACTTCCGGTTCTCACTGCTGAGGCTCCGCTGTCACTAACCCTGCCCCCACCCTCTGCAGCAGCAGTCAGACCGGCTTCTGCTCTCCTCCCTGCATTCTTGCTCTCTGCTGCCCCCACCTTCTCTGGTCAAAGCCGGGATAGCCACAAAAAAACGGGACATTTTAAAGTATGTCGGGCCACCGGGACAGACCTTAAAAAAACGGGACTGTCCCGGCTAAACTGGGACATCTGGTCACCCTACAGTTGTGTGAACTTGCCTTCCTCAGAGGGGAAGGACACTACTAACTTTAGGGCGTTCCTGCCCTTACGTACAGCCAGGAGACGGGCACCCCGTTGTCCCAGCTACAACAGGATGTATCACCCCCCGCTATCACTCAAGTGCAGTACCAGGGTTTACTGCCAGCCCAAGGGTAGAATAGTAGTGACGGTGACCTGGCTTTACTCTATCTCTGGTGGATTCCCAACAACCCCGCATGGGTCTTAAATTTTCGGGTACCATTGTCAAATGAAACCTGAACAAATAAGATAAAATTTCACGTGAATATCACAGTAGTATGCATGATATATATTGTCTCTGTGAAAACAGCACATATCAAGGTATTTGAATATACACATACACAACGGCTGTCATACTAACATAGGTTCCTCCAACATGGAGAACCTGTTTCAATAGTAGTGATCTGGATCAGGTTTCTCACTAGTGCTCCTGATGCGTCAGTAACTGTAATAGACTACACTCGTTTTGGGTTTCTTTCTGAAAGGTACTCCACCCTATCCATGTACACTGATCGGCCTACCTTCCACACCCGCATTAAATACGGTATTCTTTCATGCATATTATGAAAAGTGTTCCTACTGTGCTCGTGCACGTAAGGCCGCGCTTATAGTTACGGCGTCGCGACCGATGATGTCGCCGTCGCCACTATCGAAAGTTATATTTCAGTTTTAAGGGACGTCGCTAGCGACAAGGCCAGTGACATCACAAAGGGGGCGGGCAGCGCTCTCTGGTTTAGAGACAGCTTCAATTAACCACTGTTCCCGCTTGGCGTCAACTTCCCACATTAACGGCTTGGGGACATATGGATACTCGAACCCATGAGAGTTCCGGTACTTTTGCACTATATGCCGCTCAGCTCGGCTAATTTTAGTGAGTCGGCGACCCTCAGCCTGACCTGGCTGAACCCAATACAATGGTTCTTGAACCGGGGGCACATAACTATCAGAGCCATTACCTGTAGGCTGTATAATACCCGCCCTAATGTCTGCTTCTCTCCTCATTTCTCGAGCAGCCTCGTCAGGACTAAACACTCCAATAGCCCACCAATCATCCACTATGGTCTCGGTTTTGAGTAAGAACCTTGTGCGGTCCATAAAGGGCACATATCCCTGAAACCTAGGGTGCCACCATGGTAAATACTCAGCTGGCCCTGTTACAGCATACCCTGTGTGTGAGGTAGTGTTTGTGGATGTTGATTCCTCAGACGTGACAGACATGGCATAATGACTAACACCACTATTTACACTGCACACATCATCTTCTACACATCTATCATCAATCAGCATCTCATTCCCATAAGACCAGTCCTTCCAGACTGAAGATGGGACAATAGTCTTAGAGGCCTGCAGGCTCCTCTTTTTAGAGTAACGTTCTCTTGCGGCTCGATTAGCTTCACCAGGCGATAACTCACCCTGAAACACTCGGGTAGCAGGGGTTCCATGGTTAGAAATCCCAGCAAAAGAAGGCCGGCAAGACACCTGAAGATCAGCCAAAATGGTCGTAGGCAAAGGGGCCTTGAACGTACCAGAGTCGTGAACAGTTACATCCCCGGGACCAGACACTAGAGTTATGCTAACTATTGGCTGGGCAGCAATAGGTTTTGGCCAAGGTATCTGACCTTGCAAATAGTCTCGGTACTGAGGCAGAAAAGCAGGGGTAGGAACATCCGGACACACCGGAGCTCTATTGTCCTTATTGGCCATCTCGGTTGCTTTCTGTTGAGCCCTGAACGCACATGGAGTGTATAAAGGCAGTTCTCAGTACACAAGGGGAAGCGGTACTCACCGGAGCGGGAATCAGAACCATCTCATCCGTCCTAGCAGTCGCTATCAGCAGGACGTCATCTCTGGCAAGTTGCACAGGATCCTGGCGCTTGTCCAGATCCTTCAACGGAAGGGCTTCGACATCCTTTCATGGTGTAGAGGTAGGAAAGGGTATAACGCCACCCACAGCCACGAGGGCACGTCTTGAGAGTAGAATGGTCTGGGTGTCCGAGTCGGGGCAGGAGAGGTACGGATAGTAGTGGGTGCTGTTAGCCAAGTCCGGGGTTAGAGAGAGAGACGTAATCGTTTTACCGTTTGCCGAGTTTGGGGTGCCAGAGGTGCGGAGAGTCGTATTGCCGTATGCCAATTTTGGGATGCCAGAGGTACGTAGAGTCGAAGAGGAAGCCAGTTCGGTACACGAGGAAGACTGCAAAACAAGACAAGACAGGACTAGGGAGGCAGAGAGTGATGAGAACAACTGGTTCTATGCTCAGCCGACGAGTTAGTGAAACCGCAGGGTATAAGTAGGAGAGAGGATCCAATGGCAGGGTAGCAAGGTGGGGGTGTGTGGAAGAACCAGGCTGCGGCAGGGATAGGTCAGATGAGCACCCTGGGGTGGAGCTACAAAGGACAGGGTAATGTGTCTGCATCTGATTGCACAGTGCCGTCCGGGTGTTTGTGCCTTTAAGAGGCTGGAGCGTGCATCCGTGTATAGGCGCGCCCCCGCGCGAGTGGCCGGGTGCGCGGCAAGAGCCAGCACTATTTGTTTGACGCCGGCGTGCGCGCGTGCGCCTTAGTGCGGCGGTGATCGGGCGGTCCGGAGGGGAGCAGAGAGTGCGGCACGGGGGAACCTTGCGGGGATGCCGGTGAGTGGGGAGCACGCCTAGGGCGGCGTGACTCCCCGGGTTGTTACAACCTGCATCTCAGGTCTCACGGTCGCAGTCATCGGCAAGGAACTCCACTGTGGTTCATCTCCAGTCTCGGCTGGCATAATCAACAGAGGCCGAAACACCACTGAAAATCGGCGGCTACTGGTGCAGGAAGAGGGTAGGGACACATCCGCAGGGGAAAGGCACTGGATCATTTCCGCGTCCACAGTGGCAATAAGCAAGGCCTCTCCAGGCTCCTGCGCCTCTGGCAGTCACCTTACCCAACATCCTGCGCCTCTGGGAACAGCGGTGCCTCATCACCCCAGGCAGTCACCTTACCCAACATCTAGTGGGCTGGCTCCAGTACACCAACCGTCTCTGGTTCCTCTGCGGGGACCGGGTCTGGTTCCGTCTCAGCCTGCTCGATCGTCATCGGGACACTCAGATCCCCTTGGGCCTCATCTCCGGCGCACAGGCCCTCTGAAGCCACCATAGTTGAGGTGGTTGAGTTAGCAGCTGTATCAACCGCCCAAGTATTGGGGTCAGTCACATCTTTCTGGGCGAACTCCATAGGCCGCAACAGCGTGGGCTTCAGGAACGGTGCTCCGCAGCGAGCACACTGGGCTCCCCAGACCAGGTCGCCACCTGGCAAGTTGCACTTGGGACAAAGGCATCAAAGGTACCTCTTCCCTTCCACGGTGACCACCAAGAGTCCTCCTGGTAGTCAATAATGGTCGAAATCCATATCAGCCATTCGTTCTGAACACACAGGCACAAGAGCAAAGGGTAGCTTACTCTTTTCACTCACCAGGCTCTGAAGAACTGAGGGTGCTGTCCACTTCATCCGGTACCTCCCTTATTTTCCACAGTCTTTAGGCATTGGCTGATTCCGTTTCCCCTCCCTCTGGTGGAGATTAGAGGTGGGGCACTCAGTGACGTAGATGGGGCGTGACTCTGACTCCTGTCACATCGCTTGGGTGGGGTTCTGGCTTTCGCGCCAGACCCTTGCAGAACTTTGCAGCGTGGCGTACAGTTATTTTGCAAACCTCCCCCGCAGCTCCCATTCCCGGAGAGAACCGCCATTTTAGGCGTGATTCGTGTAGCATTCCCAGAGAAGGAAACCTCCATTTGGGGCACAATTCCTTCACACACCACGCAGTTACCGCAATTCCGGCAGGAATCCGTTCCTTGTGGTTCCTCACAGCCCATAGATTAGCAGTTTACCAAGAGTAGGAAGTACCCCAGGCTAGCAAAGCTCCATCTCGATACGCTGAACACGATCTTAGTCCATTACAAGCACTCTGTGGTTCCATAGTCTGGCTACTGGCTAGTAGTACTCCTGGGTTCTTCCCTATGCAGTACTCTTATGCTGCCACACTTGCCAGTATCGCAGACCCATCCTTCAGTGGCTCCTGGGGCTTACAGCTACACGCCCTTCTAGGCATCTCGACTTCCTGCCTCAGGGCGACTTAGAACAGCAATAGCCTTGTGTCTCCAGACCATTTACCCGATAGGGCAGTCTAGGCCATAGTTCTATAGCGGGGAAAGTGGTCCCTGGTTATGGTATGCCGGGGTCCCCTGGACACTATGGGGGAGGACACAAAGCGCAAGAACTCCTCTCCAGGGTGGGGATTATCACGGAATCAGATAACGACGTTGGCAGCATATGTAGGAAGGAAAAAAGAAAATATAGTGCAACACAGTTTTTATTAACAAAAAGTACTAGAGCAGGGAGCTCCAATTCACTCACATGCTCCAGAATAAATTAAGGCAGTTTAACCACTCTGGGTTCAGTAGAGACGCAGCTCTGCTTGGCTCTATTCAGCTTTCCTCGTCTCTCACTTCCGCACTTCGGGTGCGTCTGACATCACGGACCTGTTCCTCCAATCCTCCACTGCAAAGGGAGGGATCGTCTGGCTCCGTAGTTGGTGTCCGACACCCCTGAATAAGTCCAGCAATTTGGATGAAACGCGTAGAGATTTCTTATGTGCTTTGACCTGTGAAGCAGTGCAGACTCTCTGCAGACTCTCTGCTGTACCGTCAGCTGTTTTCTCTGCGTCTCCCCGCTGAAATATCTTGCGCTGACACTGACACCAACTACGGAGCCAGACGATCCCTCCCTTACCAGTGGAGGATTGGAGGAACAGTTCTGTGACGTCAGACGCGCCCGAAGTGCGGAAGTGAGAGACGAGGAAAGCTGAATAGAGTCAAGCAGAGCTGCGTCTCTACTGAACCCAGAGTGGTTAAACTGCCTTAATTTATTCTGGAGCATGTGAGTGTATTTGAGCTCCCTGCTCTAGTACTTTTTGTTAATTAAAACTGTGTTGCACTATATTTTCTTTTTTCCTTCCTACATATGCTGCCAACGTCGTTATCTGATTCCCTGTGATAATCCCCACCGTGGAGAGGAGTTCTTGCGCTTTGTGTCCTCCTCCAGATGTTACTTTGAGAGATTGAGAAATCTCTCACACCAGCTGCATCTCCTCTTGATGATATTTATTATTTTTTATGTATTAATATATATATATATTTTTAAAGGTTTGCGCTTACTTTCCTTACACCACCCCTGGACACTATACCTAGCCTCCCTCCTTCAATTTTAGCACTTGTTCTGGAAGCGTACCTTGTTACTTCCAGCTTTGTTTCGCTGAAAGCCTGTCCTGTTTCAGAACTCAGCAGCGCCTCCAAATGTAACAGTGTTTCCCCCACCCAATCGCAGATAGGGGCCATTACAGGGTGTGTGGTGCATATACCTGCTGGCAACAGGAGGGCTGAGTCGTCCACCGATAGTAGTGGGGTCATAGGAACAGGCTTCTGGGGTTCATACCCCACATATATCTTTAGCAGTGCAGCACCTCCATCTGCCGTAGACTCCAGGAACTGTAGGTGATCTTCCACGGTAGAACTTATTACCTCTCCCCCCCCAAGTAAGGTCAAGCACCAGGCAGGAGGGATATTGCAAACAGGAACGGGTTTATTACTATACTCTGTGTCACGGGAGACCAGGTTCTACAACAGCTTTTTATAACTGGGATCATTTGATTGAGCAAAACAAGATGGTAAAATAAATGGTAATTTCTCTTATAAGACTGACACACAAAGTTACACAATTCAAGATTAACACACTTACTGGGAAGGGGGCTAAAGAATAAATCCGTTTCTGGAATGAAATTCCTTAAGATCACCTTTTTAGAGCACTTTCCAATGACCGGTAGTTACTCACAAAAGTCCTGGAACTGTTTTCTGCATGAAATGCCCGCTGCGACCGCTGCATTGTAAAAAGCTGGACTTAGAAACTTTTCTGCTTTCAAAATCCTTGAAGCTGGCTCGCGTCTATTCTGTCCTGAGCATCTTTGATTTCACCGCTGTTGGTGTGGCGCTTGGAATCTCCGCTCCTCATTGGCTGCAAGCTCTCTTAAGCCTTCAGGCTTTCATTCACTAACCTGACCAGCTTATCAGAGTGTGGGAATTCTCCTGCCAGCCAATCACCGATTTGCCGGTATTGTAAAGCAGGGCGAGCACATTTTCTCAGGTAGCACGGGGCATGGTTTAACCTGGCCCCTCTGCCTCTTTGCATACTGAGCCCACCCTCTGCTCAGGCTCCACAGAGTCTGGATTTTGGCAGATGGTTGCTGGATAGCCTTGTGTTAGCCAGAACGTGGGTACTCAGATATAACTGCAGTGCCCCTCCTGTTCTAACAACTTGGCATCTCTGAGTCTTTCAAGTAAGGACTCTGGACAGACACAGAGGCACCAAGCTTGGTCGCCAGCTGGGTTTTCCGTAATCCGTAACTTAGAATGCCCTCAGTTCATATACAGGTTATCAATATCTATACACATTAAACTATACCCATCTAATAAAAGATATGGTGTCCTGTTTCTGTGTGCTAAAAGTTATGGGTTCCTATTCTGGTGTCATGAATGGAGTGAGTGTATATATTCCTTACAATCACGAACCTCATTTTGGCACACATGAGAAAATAACTTTAAAAACTTTTAGACACTTTTAAAACCTGCTCAGCTTTATAACCTAGCTGGAGCAGCCCCTGAACCCCTGCTCTAGGTTCAGTATACCTGGGCATGTATCTGGGTATCTCTGCTATATTGGGGAACCACTGCTACACTAGGGATTCCGTGAATAGCTGCAGATATAGTTTAACCTCTTCACACCCAGCAGGGATTCTGGCGGTGAGTCGCAAGAACGCTTTCAGAGTCAGTTTGGCGGAGTAATATGCTTGGCTGTATCTGAGAATCTCACTCAATCCCCGGATACAACTTTTGTGGTATCCCATAACTCTGGAACCCCGATGCAAAGCCACATTCTGTAAAGACTTTCTCTGACAAACCCACCCTGAAACTTACAGCCTAGAAATCTCCTGATCCCAGCATCCCAATAAAGACAAAAATCACATAATTCTTTATTGTCGCAAAATTAGTATAGTTGCAGTAATACATTTTCGACACCTGGGTCCCAGAGATGACACTCTAAGACCCTGACACACGGGTCAGGGTTAACCAAGTGGGCTTGACCTTTATTATACAGCCTGGTTAACCCCTTCACAGTCACAGTAGATTTTTTTGTGTGGCGAGTAGATTTTTTGGTGATTTGTCAACCACTGTATATATATATATATATATATATATATATATATATATATATATATATATATATATATATATATATATATACACACCCACTTTGATCAACAGCACGAATCCTCCAAAAATATATACAAGGAAAAATATGTACAAAAATATAGACAAAAAAATACTTATCCACCAAATAAGATGGAGTGAATGGAATGGGATAACAGATACGTTTTTCCTCCAAAAAATTTAAGAAAGCTTCCACTAAATATATGCTGCCCAAGATTGTACATAGAAAAAATATCTACAAAGAAACATACTACTCCACTACATTAAATACTATATGCTGCAACACTGAGGGAAAAAGACTCAAATCAATTACATCCCAGGGAGGAATAAAGAGCAATGTCACGGGAGACCTATGCTTTTAACACAAAAATACCCGGATCCTTTGATTGAGCAAAGCGTGAGATAAAATAAATTGTGATTTATTTACACGAGAAACACACCCAGCTCGATTTACAAAATAACATGAATAAACACTTACTGGAACGGGGCCAAAAGAAATAAAATGTCCACGGAACGAACTTCACAAAAATAAAGTCTCCAGGCACCAATTCCCAGGAGCGGGGTTGGTGCGCAAATAGAGCCGTGAGACAGTCCTTGGCTAGGGGCGCTGCATACAACCCCTGTTTCTCCGCCGAAAGGAAACTTTTCGTTCTGTCCTTGCAGGATTCTTTTGCAAATCCTTAGTTCTAACGAACTCTTGAAGTGGGGTACAATCCTTAGTTACGACGGAATAGTCGTTGTACCGCACGATGTATCTTAGATAAATCTACCTTCCCTACTGACTGCACAGACTTTTAAAACTACTCAAGCCTATCTGTACTATGTGCAGCCAATCTCGGCGTGGGAATCAAACCCCCACCCTATGGCAGAGTTGCCAACAGTGCCTGCAGCTGAACAAGGGGCTTCATGGTATGCCAAGGGTCATGCGCTAACATCACACCTGAGTCGCTTAGCATACCTAACCAAGCCCCCTTCTCTGGCGGCAGAATGTCTACCTCTGTCCCGGACATCTGGACATCTGCTGGGCAAACTGTTTATAATAACTCCTCTTTAAGTAAAAATGTTCTGTCACTGTCTTTGTTAAGTCCGGACTTCTGCCGACAGCCCGGCGACGCATCAGCAGGGTGCTGCAGAAGTCCGCACTTAGGGTATGCATGATTCCCTCCCCGGAATTGCTGGTCATATACTGTACTTGTGAATCCACAATGTATCCGCTGCCCCGCCTGTCTGAATGTTAATTTCTTTACTCTCATAACATTAACGCACTAAAAAGAGAGAAACTTTCATTCATGACTTTGTATAAAAGTTAATAATAAGGAAAACATAACTGCTTTACTGTTTGTACCCCAGCAGCCCTCACACCAAATTTCATAGCGCTCGCAGCTGGATTTGCGGTTTGGCAGTGAAACATTGTTACAATACTCAGAACTAATACACAACTGTGACCGCACTCATACAATGTAACTTAGTATAATACTGTACATGTGGTCCCCTTATTCCTTGCAGGACACAAACAAACAATTCTAACGCATTTACAGCCTTGCAGCCAGCAGTGAAACTTCACATTTACAATATGACTCAGGGGCACCCAGCTGGGCATAATACCTTTATTTACTGGCCTGGGTACCCCTTCACCGTCACAAGCAAGGGAGAAAAAAAGGTCAAATCGGAGAAAGATACAATGTAACTAATGGTGGCAATGGTATTGTGTTGGGGGGCTAAAATCCTTCTTCAAGCTCATTCCCATGTGTAAAACTTCCCTGCTCCTGTGCTAGAAAGCTCCCATTAACTGGAGTGAAAGGAATAGAATGAAACGAATCCCGAAGGCAGCTCATAGACACTGCAGTAGATGAAAAGGCAGCATAGGTTAGTTCACTGTTGTGATTTATGGGTAAGTTGGGGTACAGAGGTCATATTTGGGGTTCATGGGGAAGTTTTTGCGTAGAAAGGTAATCGTTAGGGTCCATTGGGCAGTTGTTGGTGTTAATGGTGAAGTTCGGGTTTCTGGGGCAGTTCGTGTACAGGGGTTATTTTTTGGATTCGTGGAGCAGTTGTTGGTGTGCAGAGGTGAGATCCTTGTTGGGCTCTAGGTGCAGTTGTTGGTGTGCAGAGATGAGATCCTTGTTGGGCTCTAGGTGCAGTTGTTGGTGTGCAGAGGTGAGATCCTTGTTGGGCTCTAGGTGCAGTTGTTGGTGTGCAGAGGTGAGATCCTTGTTGGGCTCTAGGTGCAGTTGTTGGTGTGCAGAGGTGAGATCCTTGTTGGGCTCTAGGTGCAGTTGTTGGTGTGCAGAGATGAGATCCTTGTTGGGCTCTAGGTGCAGTTGTTGGTGTGCAGAGATGAGATCCTTGTTGGGCTCTAGGTGCAGTTGTTGGTGTGCAGAGATGAGATCCTTGTTGGGCTCTAGGTGCAGTTGTTGGTGTGCAGAGATGAGATCCTTGTTGGGCTCTAGGTGCAGTTGTTGGTGTGCAGAGATGAGATCCTTGTTGGGCTCTAGGTGCAGTTGTTGGTGTGCAGAGATGAGATCCTTGTTGGGCTCTAGGTGCAGTTGTTGGTGTGCAGAGGTGAGATCCTTGTTGGGCTCTAGGTGCAGTTGTTGGTGTGCAGAGGTGAGATCCTTGTTGGGCTCTAGGTGCAGTTGTTGGTGTGCAGAGATGAGATCCTTGTTGGGCTCTAGGTGCAGTTGTTGGTGTGCAGAGGTGAGATCCTTGTTGGGCTCTAGGTGCAGTTGTTGGTGTGCAGAGGTGAGATCCTTGTTGGGCTCTAGGTGCAGTTGTTGGTGTGCAGAGATGAGATCCTTGTTGGGCTCTAGGTGCAGTTGTTGGTGTGCAGAGATGAGATCCTTGTTGGGCTCTAGGTGCAGTTGTTGGTGTGCAGAGATGAGATCCTTGTTGGGCTCTAGGTGCAGTTGTTGGTGTGCAGAGATGAGATCCTTGTTGGGCTCTAGGTGCAGTTGTTGGTGTGCAGAGATGAGATCCTTGTTGGGCTCTAGGTGCAGTTGTTGGTGTGCAGAGATGAGATCCTTGTTGGGCTCTAGGTGCAGTTGTTGGTGTGCAGAGATGAGATCCTTGTTGGGCTCTAGGTGCAGCTGTTGGTGTGCAGAGAAGAGATCCTTGTTGGGCTCTAGGTGCAGCTGTTGGTGTGCAGAGGTGAGATCCTTGTTGGGCTCTAGGTGCAGCTGTTGGTGTGCAGAGGTGAGATCCTTGTTGGGCTCTAGGTGCAGCTGTTGGTGTGCAGAGATGAGATCCTTGTTGGGCTCTAGGTGCAGCTGTTGGTGTGCAGAGATGAGATCCTTGTTGGGCTCTAGGTGCAGTTGTTGGTGTGCAGAGATGAGATCCTTGTTGGGCTCTAGGTGCAGTTGTTGGTGTGCAGAGATGAGATCATTGTTGGGCTCTAGGTGCAGTTGTTGGTGTGCAGAGATGAGATCCTTGTTGGGCTCTAGGTGCAGTTGTTGGTGTGCAGAGGTGAGATCCTTGTTGGGCTCTAGGTGCAGTTGTTGGTGTGCAGAGGTGAGATCCTTGTTGGGCTCTAGGTGCAGTTGTTGGTGTGCAGAGGTGAGATCCTTGTTGGGCTCTAGGTGCAGTTGTTGGTGTGCAGAGGTGAGATCCTTGTTGGGCTCTAGGTGCAGTTGTTGGTGTGCAGAAATGAGATCCTTGTTGGGCTCTAGGTGCAGTTGTTGGTGTGCAGAGATGAGATCCTTGTTGGGCTCTAGGTGCAGTTGTTGGTGTGCAGAGGTGAGATCCTTGTTGGGCTCTAGGTGCAGTTGTTGGTGTGCAGAGATGAGATCCTTGTTGGGCTCTAGGTGCAGCTGTTGGTGTGCAGAGATGAGATCCTTGTTGGGCTCTAGGTGCAGCTGTTGGTGTGCAGAGATGAGATCCTTGTTGGGCTCTAGGTGCAGCTGTTGGTGTGCAGAGATGAGATCCTTGTTGGGCTCTAGGTGCAGCTGTTGGTGTGCAGAGAAGAGATCCTTGTTGGGCTCTAGGTGCAGCTGTTGGTGTGCAGAGATGAGATCCTTGTTGGGCTCTAGGTGCAGTTGTTGGTGTGCAGAGATGAGATCATTGTTGGGCTCTAGGTGCAGTTGTTGGTGTGCAGAGATGAGATCCTTGTTGGGCTCTAGGTGCAGTTGTTGGTGTGCAGAGATGAGATCCTTGTTGGGCTCTAGGTGCAGTTGTTGGTGTGCAGAGATGAGATCCTTGTTGGGCTCTAGGTGCAGTTGTTGGTGTGCAGAGGTGAGATCCTTGTTGGGCTCTAGGTGCAGTTGTTGGTGTGCAGAGGTGAGATCCTTGTTGGGCTCTAGGTGCAGTTGTTGGTGTGCAGAGATGAGATCCTTGTTGGGCTCTAGGTGCAGTTGTTGGTGTGCAGAGGTGAGATCCTTGTTGGGCTCTAGGTGCAGTTGTTGGTGTGCAGAGGTGAGATCCTTGTTGGGCTCTAGGTGCAGTTGTTGGTGTGCAGAAATGAGATCCTTGTTGGGCTCTAGGTGCAGTTGTTGGTGTGCAGAGATGAGATCCTTGTTGGGCTCTAGGTGCAGTTGTTGGTGTGCAGAGATGAGATCCTTGTTGGGCTCTAGGTGCAGTTGTTGGTGTGCAGAGATGAGATCCTTGTTGGGCTCTAGGTGCAGTTGTTGGTGTGCAGAGATGAGATCCTTGTTGGGCTCTAGGTGCAGTTGTTGGTGTGCAGAGATGAGATCCTTGTTGGGCTCTAGGTGCAGTTGTTGGTGTGCAGAGATGAGATCCTTGTTGGGCTCTAGGTGCAGTTGTTGGTGTGCAGAGATGAGATCCTTGTTGGGCTCTAGGTGCAGCTGTTGGTGTGCAGAGAAGAGATCCTTGTTGGGCTCTAGGTGCAGCTGTTGGTGTGCAGAGATGAGATCCTTGTTGGGCTCTAGGTGCAGCTGTTGGTGTGCAGAGATGAGATCATTGTTGGGCTCTAGGTGCAGTTGTTGGTGTGCAGAGATGAGATCCTTGTTGGGCTCTAGGTGCAGTTGTTGGTGTGCAGAGATGAGATCCTTGTTGGGCTCTAGGTGCAGTTGTTGGTGTGCAGAGATGAGATCCTTGTTGGGCTCTAGGTGCAGTTGTTGGTGTGCAGAGATGAGATCCTTGTTGGGCTCTAGGTGCAGTTGTTGGTGTGCAGAGATGAGATCCTTGTTGGGCTCTAGGTGCAGTTGTTGGTGTGCAGAGGTGAGATCCTTGTTGGGCTCTAGGTGCAGTTGTTGGTGTGCAGAGGTGAGATCCTTGTTGGGCTCTAGGTGCAGTTGTTGGTGTGCAGAAATGAGATCCTTGTTGGGCTCTAGGTGCAGTTGTTGGTGTGCAGAGATGAGATCCTTGTTGGGCTCTAGGTGCAGTTGTTGGTGTGCAGAGATGAGATCCTTGTTGGGCTCTAGGTGCAGTTGTTGGTGTGCAGAGATGAGATCCTTGTTGGGCTCTAGGTGCAGTTGTTGGTGTGCAGAGATGAGATCCTTGTTGGGCTCTAGGTGCAGTTGTTGGTGTGCAGAGATGAGATCCTTGTTGGGCTCTAGGTGCAGTTGTTGGTGTGCAGAGATGAGATCCTTGTTGGGCTCTAGGTGCAGTTGTTGGTGTGCAGAGATGAGATCCTTGTTGGGCTCTAGGTGCAGTTGTTGGTGTGCAGAGATGAGATCCTTGTTGGGCTCTAGGTGCAGTTGTTGGTGTGCAGAGATGAGATCCTTGTTGGGCTCTAGGTGCAGTTGTTGGGCTTCATTGGGCAGTTGTTATAGATCATGGGGAAGTTATTCGGGTACAGAGGTAATTGTTGGGGTTCGTGTGGCAGTTGTTGGGGTTATGAGGTAATTGTTGGGGTTCGTGTGGCAGTTGTTGGGGTTATGAGGTAATTGTTGTGGTTTATGGGGAAGTTGGGGGCCAGAGGACACTTTTGGTGTGCATGATGTAGTTATTGATCATGGGGTAGTTCTTCAGGTAGAGGTAATTGTTAGGGCAGTTCATGGGGCCGTTGTTGTACAGAGGTCATTATTGGGGTTCAGGTGGTAGTTTTAGGTAGAGGTTATTGTTGGGGTTCATGTGGCAATTGTTGGGGTACAAAAGGTAATTATTGGGGTACAGGTGGCAGGTTTAGGTACAGAGGTTATTGTTGGGGTTTAGAGGGCAATTGTTGAGGTTTATGGGGTAGTTGTGGTACAGAGGTCATTGTTGAAATTCATGGGGCAGTTGGATTACCGAGGTAATTGTGGGGTACCGGCGTAATTGTTGAGGTTCAGAGGGCAGTTGTTGCACATGACTCTCCAAAAGCCTCCAGGGTCGGGCGTGTGCAAGGGGCGGAGCAGGAGAGGGCGGGCCGGGGCGAGCACCCAGGAAACACCGGGGACCGGGTGAGGCCTGATCGGGGGGAGGGTGTCTGGAGACACCGGGGATCAGTGAGACCTGACCGGGGGGAGGGAGCCTGGAGACCCCGGGGATCAGTGAGACCTGACCGGGGGTGGGATCCCGGCGTAGGGTGAGGCCTGTGTCTTGGAGGTATGTGGAACCGCCTCGGAGCTTTCCTGCAGCAGGCCGTGGAGTCGGTGAGTGTCCTGGGCTGAGGGAGACAATCCAGGCCGAGGCTTCACAGGCCTAAAGAGGAGAAATGTGTGTATGAGACACGCAGCTCACCCCTGACCCTCTGATCATTAGCAGATCAGTCTCCCAGCTGCTTTAATTAACGGAAGATTCCGAGCTCCAATAACCGGCACAAATAGGTACAGGGGGTTATATGATAGGTACAGCTGGGTATATAATAGGCACAGCTGGGTATATAATAGGTACAGCTGGGTATATAATAGGTACAGCTGGGTATATAATAGGTACAGGGGGTTATATGATAGGTACAGCTGGGTATATAATAGGTACAGCTGGGTATATAATAGGTACAGCTGGGTATATAATAGGTACAGGGGGTTATATGATAGGTACAGGGGGTTATATGATAGGTACAGCTGGGTATATAATAGGTACAGCTGGGTATATAATAGGTACAGGGGGTTATATGATAGGTACAGCTGGGTATATAATAGGTACAGCTGGGTATATAATAGGTACAGGGGGTTATATGATAGGTACAGCTGGGTATATAATAGGTACAGGGGGTTATATGATAGGTACAGCTGGGTATATAATAGGCACAGCTGGGTATATAATAGGTACAGCTGGGTATATAATAGGTACAGCTGGGTATATAATAGGTACAGGGGGTTATATGATAGGTACAGGGGGTTATATGATAGGTACAGCTGGGTATATAATAGGTACAGCTGGGTATATAATAGGTACAGGGGGTTATATGATAGGTACAGCTGGGTATATAATAGGTACAGCTGGGTATATAATAGGTACAGGGGGTTATATGATAGGTACAGCTGGGTATATAATAGGTACAGGGGGTTATATGATAGGTACAGCTGGGTATATAATAGGTACAGGGGGTTATATGATAGGTACAGGGGGTTATATGATAGGTACAGCTGGGTATATAATAGGTACAGGGGGTTATATGATAGGTACAGCTGGGTATATAATAGGTACAGCTGGGTATATAATAGGTACAGCTGGGTATATAATAGGTACAGTTGGTTATATGATAGGTACAGCTGGGTATATAATAGGTACAGCTGGGTATATAATAGGTACAGGGGGTTATATGATAGGTACAGCTGGGTATATAATAGGTACAGGGGGTTATATGATAGGTACAGCTGGGTATATAATAGGTACAGCTGGGTATATAATAGGTACAGCTGGGTATATAATAGGTACAGCTGGGTATATAATAGGTACAGGGGGTTATATGATAGGTACAGCTGGGTATATAATAGGTACAGCTGGGTATATAATAGGTACAGCTGGGTATATAATAGGTACAGCTGGGTATATAATAGGTACAGGGGGTTATATGATAGGTACAGCTGGGTATATAATAGGTACAGCTGGGTATATAATAGGTACAGGGGGTTATATGATAGGTACAGCTGGGTATATAATAGGTACAGCTGGGTATATAATAGGTACAGCTGGGTATATAATAGGTACAGGGGGTTATATGATAGGTACAGCTGGGTATATAATAGGTACAGGGGGTTATATGATAGGTACAGCTGGGTATATAATAGGTACTGGGGGTTATATGATAGGTACAGGGGGTTATATGATAGGTACAGCTGGGTATATAATAGGTACAGGGGGTTATATGATAGGTACAGCTGGGTATATAATAGGTACAGCTGGGTATATAATAGGTACAGCTGGGTATATAATAGGTACAGCTGGGTATATAATAGGTACAGCTGGGTATATAATAGGTACAGGGGGTTATATGATAGGTACAGCTGGGTATATAATAGGTACAGCTGGGTATATAATAGGTACAGCTGGGTATATAATAGGTACAGGGGGTTATATGATAGGTACAGGGGGTTATATGATAGGTACAGCTGGGTATATAATAGGTACAGCTGGGTATATAATAGGTACAGGGGTTATATGATAGGTACAGCTGGGTATATAATAGGTACAGCTGGGTATATAATAGGTACAGCTGGGTATATAATAGGTACAGCTGGGTATATAATAGGTACAGGGGGTTATATGATAGGTACAGCTGGGTATATAATAGGTACAGGGGGTTATATGATAGGTACAGCTGGGTATATAATAGGTACAGCTGGGTATATAATAGGTACAGCTGGGTATATAATAGGTACAGCTGGGTATATAATAGGTACAGCTGGGTATATAATAGGTACAGCTGGGTATATAATAGGTACAGGGGGTTATATGATAGGTACAGCTGGGTATATAATAGGTACAGCTGGGTATATAATAGGTACAGCTGGGTATATAATAGGTACAGCTGGGTATTTAATAGGTACAGGGGGTTATATGATAGGTACAGCTGGGTATATAATAGGTACAGCTGGGTATATAATAGGTACAGCTGGGTATATAATAGGTACAGGGGGTTATATGATAGGTACAGCTGGGTATATAATAGGTACAGCTGGGTATATAATAGGTACAGGGGGTTATATGATAGGTACAGCTGGGTATATAATAGGTACAGCTGGGTATATAATAGGTACAGGGGGTTATATGATAGGTACAGCTGGGTATATAATAGGTACAGGGGGTTATATGATAGGTACAGCTGGGTATATAATAGGTACAGGGGGTTATATGATAGGTACAGGGGGTTATATGATAGGTACAGCTGGGTATATAATAGGTACAGGGGGTTATATGATAGGTACAGCTGGGTATATAATAGGTACAGCTGGGTATATAATAGGTACAGCTGGGTATATAATAGGTACAGCTGGGTATATAATAGGTACAGGGGGTTATATGATAGGTACAGCTGGGTATATAATAGGTACAGCTGGGTATATAATAGGTACAACTGGGTATATAATAGGTACAGCTGGGTATATAATAGGTACAGGGGGTTATATGATAGGTACAGCTGGGTATATAATAGGTACAGCTGGGTATATAATAGGTACAGGGGGTTATATGATAGGTACAGCTGGGTATATAATAGGTACAGCTGGGTATATAATAGGTACAGGGGGTTATATGATAGGTGCAGGGGGTTATATGATAGGTACAGCTGGGTATATAATAGGTACAGCTGGGTATATAATAGGTACAGCTGGGTATATAATAGGTACAGGGGGTTATATGATAGGTACAGCTGGGTATATAATAGGTACAGCTGGGTATATAATAGGTACAGCTGGTTATATAATAGGTACAGCTGGTTATATAATAGGTACAGCTGGGTATATAATAGGTACAGGGGGTTATAATAGGTACAGGGTGTTATAATAGTACAGGGGGTTATATGATAGGTACAGCTGGGTATATAATAGGTACAGCTGGTTATATAATAGGGTCAGCTGGTTATATAATAGGTACAGCTGGGTATATAATAGGTACAGCTTTGTATATAATAGGTACAGCTGGTTATATAATAGGTATAGCGGGTTATAATAGGTACAGCTGGTTATATGATAGGTACAGCTGGTTATATGATAGGTACAGGGGGTTATATGATAGGTACAGGTGTTTATAATAGGTACAGCTGGTTATATGATAGGTACAGGGGGTTATATGATAGGTACAGGTGGTTATAATAGGTACAGCTGGTTATATGATAGGTACAGCTGGTTATATGATAGGTACAGGGGTTATAATAGGTACAGCTTTGTATATAATAGGTGCAGCTGGGTATATAATAGGTACAGCTGGGTATATAATAGGTACAGCTGGTTATATAATAGGTACAGCTGGTTATATAATAGGTACAGCTTTGTATATAATAGGTACAGCTGGTTATATAATAGTACAGCGGGTTATAATAGGTACAGCTGGTTATATGATAGGTACAGGGGGTTATATGATAGGTACAGCTGGTTATATGATAGGTACAGGGGGTTATATGATAGGTACAGGGGGTTATATGATAGGTACAGCTGGTTATATGATAGGTACAGGGGGTTATATGAAAGGTACGGGGGGTTATATGATAGGTACAGCTGGTTATATGATAGGTACAGCTGGTTATTTGATAGGTACAGGGGGTTATATGATAGGTACAGCTGGTTATATGATAGGTACAGGGGGTTATATGATAGGTACAGCTGGTTATATGATAGGTATGGGGGGTCATATGATAGGTACAGCTGGTTATATGATAGGTACAGCTGGTTATATGATAGGTACAGAGGGTTATATGATAGGTACAGCTGGTTATATGATAGGTACGGGGGGTTATATGATAGGTACAGGGGGTTATATGATAGGTACAGCTGGTTATGTGATAGGTACAGGGGGTTATATGATAGGTACAGCTGTTTATATGATAGGTACAGCTGGTTATATGATAGGTACAGGGGGTTATATGATAGGTACAGCTGGTTATATGATGGGTAAAGGGGGTTATATGATAGGTACAGGGGGTTATAATAGGTACAGCTGGTTATATGATAGGTACAGGGGTTATAATAGATACAGCTGGTTATATGATAGGTATTGCAGGTTCTATAATAGGTACAGCTGGTTATATAATAGGTACAGCTGGTTATATGATAGGTACAGCTGGTTATATGATAGGTATTGCAGGTTCTATAATAGGTACAGCTGGTTATATAATAGGTACAGCTGGTTATATGATAGGTACAGGGGTTATAATAGGTACAGCTGATTATATGATAGGTATTGCAGGTTCTATAATAGGTACAGCTGGTTATATAATAGGTACAGCTGGTTATATGATAGGTACAGGGGTTATAATAGGTACAGCTGATTATATGATAGGTATTGCAGGTTCTATAATAGGTACAGGACATTAAAAAAAAATCAAGTATCACATTTATTTAAACAATATCAACGTTTTAGCTCACTCTTTACACTTAACATTGCTGACGGGTTGAATGAGCGGCTCAATGAGTGGACGCTGAGTTTAAAAACGCCACTGAGTTTCAGGGGAACCTGGTTCAAATCGCAGTGTCAGCTCCTTGTGACCTATGGCAAGTCATTTCCCCGTGCCCCAGGCACCAAAAAATAGATTGTAAACTCTACTGGGCAGGGACTTGTGTCTGCAAAATTCTATATACAGCGCTATATACACTGGCAGCAGTATACCAAAAAAAAACATTATTATAACAGTACATTATTATTATAACAGTAGTAAAGAAAAAAGTGTTTATTTAATACATATAACACCAGAAATCCGACGTTCCCCAAGGGTCCCTATATATATTTTCACAACAACAGCTCCACTTTCAAGATTTAGTCTGTATATCATCATCATGTTCAGTCCGTGTTGACCCACTGCTGGATGAAGGCCTCCCCAATGATCTTTCAGGTAACTGCGGTTGCAAGTCTCTCTTCTCCATGTTACTCCAACAAATGTTCAGATTTCATCCTCCCGTCTTGCTTTTGGTCGTTGTTTTGGTCTTTTAATTCCCCTTACAATTCAGTCTAATACCTTCTACGTCCAACGATGGTCACTTGTTGCGATATGTCCGGCCCACTGCCATTTTAATTTCTTCACCCTTTTGATTGTGTCACAGACTTGTTTGCTTTTGAACGCATTCATTATTTTTCCTGTCTCTTCGGGTAATACCCAGCATACATCTCTCACATACTCCTTTGCGTTGTCTGAAGCTTCTGAATTATCTTCGCATTTAGGGTCTAAGTTTCACATCCATACGTGAGCACGGGCCGGATACACTGGAAACACTCCTCTTGAGGCAAAGTGGAAGGTTCCCTTAAACAATTGTTTTGTTTCTTCCAAATGTGTTCCATCCCATCTTCTTACGTCTATTGATTTCATTTGAAAGGTTCCCATACATTGTTACTTGATGGCCACATAATCTACAACTTTGCACCTCAATGAAGAGGGATCTTCTGTGCTAAGGGGGAGAATCATAAAAAGGTTGGAGGAGATTTTAAACTAGGATGGAGGGGGGGGGGGGAATGAAACAGATAATGAACTAAATGGAATAGAGGAGGATACAAGGTGGTATGGAGGTAGAATGGGGGCAAGTGCAAGTTTGACAAGCAGTGAGACACCCATAGTAAATAGAGATAATACTAGAAAACTTCTAAAGACTAAACCAAGTGGGTGCAGAAAGGAAGGAGCAGATAAGATAATAGTACAGGCTGAAAAAAAAACTTAAATGCATGCTTGCTAATGCAATGAGCCTGACAGATAAAATGGGGGAGCTTGAATTAATAGCTACAAGGGAGCAGTATGATATCATAGGCATTACTGAAACATGGTGGGATGAAACTCATGACTGGGCAGTTAATTTAGAGGGCTATTCTCTTTTTCGGAAGGATCGAACAAATAGAAGGGGAGGTGGAGTATGTCTATATGTTAAACCAGATCTAAAACCTATTATAAGGGATGATGTCTATGAAGGGAATGATGAAAATGTAGAGACCTTGTGGATAGAAATTAGCAGTGGAGGTAAAAGTATAAAGAAAATGTTTGTGGGAATATGCTATAAACCACCAAATATCGGTGAGATTGAGGAAGCTAAAATACTTTTGCAAATGGAGAAGGCATCAAAACTGGGTCATGATTGCATAATGGGGGATTTTAATTATCCAGACATAGACTGGGGCAATGAGATTAGCGTTACAACCAAAGGAAACAGGTTTTTGGGGGTGCTTAAAGATAATTATATGACCCAAATTATTGAGGAACCAACCAGGAGAGGGGCAGTTCTGGATTTGGTCATATCAAACAATGTAGACGTAATAACAAATATTCAAGTCCTGGAACATTTGGGTAACCGTGACCATAACATGGTCTCATTTGAAATAAATTATCAAAAAACAGATTACTTGGGTTCAACAAAGACTTTAAACTTTAGAAAGGCAGATTTTAATAAACTGAGGTCTAATCTAGTAGTAATACAATGGGATGATGTTTTTGCAGGGAAAAATGTAGAAGATAAATGGGCAGTCTTTAAAACATTGTTAGAAAAGCACACTTATCAGTGTATACCCTTGGGTAATAAGTATAAAAGAAATAAGTCAAAACCAATGTGGCTAAATAAACAGTTAGGGGAGGAAATGGACAAGAAGAGGAGGGCGTTTAGATTCTTGGTAAGTCAGAAGGGACAGAGACATCGTATCAGAATTATAAGGAATGTAACAAAAATTGCAAAAGGGCAATTAAATTAGCAAAAATGGATAATGAAAAAAGGATTGCAATAGAAAGTAAGGTCAACCCTAAAAAGTTCTTTAAGTACCTTAATAACAAAAAAATGAGAAAAGAAAATATAGGACCCTTTCAGTGTGAGATGGGTAGGCAGATTATTGGAGATAAGGAAAAAGATGAGGTATTAAACAAATTCTTTGCCTCTGTGTTTACTAGGGAAGAATCGAGTTCAATAGTAGTGCCGCAGGAGGAAGCCACAACCTCCATATTAATGACCATTTGGTTAACTGAGGAAGAAGTTCATAAGCGACTTGAAAAAATTAAAGTAAATAAGGCACCTGGCCCCGATGGCATACATCCAAGAGTTCCCAAGGAGTTAAGCTCAGTAATAGCAAAACCATTATATTTAATATTCAAGGACTCCATTTCCACAGGCTCAGTACCACAAGATTGGCGTAAAGCAGATGTGGTGCCTATATTTAAAAAGGGAGCTAGATCACACCCGGGGAATTACAGACCTGTAAGCCTGACTTCAATAGTAGGGAAACTACTTGAAGGTTTAATACGGGATAATATTCAGGAATACCTAATGGAAAACAAAATTATTAGTAATAGTCAGCATGGATTTATGAAGGATAGATCTTGCCAAACTAACCTTATTTGTTTCTTTGAGGAGGTAAGTAGGAAATTAGACCTGGGTAATGCAGTTGATGTGGTCTACTTAGATTTTGCAAAGGCTTTTGATACGGTTTCACACAAGAGGTTGGTGTACAAAATAAAGAAAATTGGACTCCGTAATAATATATGCACCTGGATTGAAAACTGGTTAAAGGACAGACAACAGAGGGTTGTCATAAATGGAACTTTTTCAGGTTGGGCTAAAGTCGTGAGTGGAGTACCTCAGCGATCGGTACTGGGACCCCTGCTTTTTAACTTGTTTATTAATGACCTTGAGGTTGGGATCGAGAGCAAAGTCTCCATCTTTGCTGATGATACTAAATTGTGTAAGCTAATAGAATCAGAGCAGGATGTAATTTCTCTTCAGATGGACTTGGAGAGACTGGAAACGTGGGCAGGTAAATGGCAAATGAGGTTTAATACAGATAAATGTAAGGTTATGCATTTGGGATGCAAGAATAAAAAGGCGACTTACAAATTAAATGGAGATATATTGGGGGAATCCTTGATGGAGAAGGATTTAGGAGTGCTTGTAGACAGCAGGCTTAGCAATAGTGCCCAATGTCATGCAGTAGCTGCAAAGGCAAACAAGATCTTATCTTGCATCAAACGGGCAATGGATGGAAGGGAAGTAAACATAATTATGCCCCTTTACAAAGCATTAGTAAGACCACACCTTGAATATGGGGTACAATTTTGGGCACCAATCCTAAGAAAAGACATTATGGAACTAGAGAGAGTGCAGAGAAGAGCCACCAAATTAATAAAGGGGATGGACATTCTAACTTATGAGGAGAGGCTAGCTAAATTAGATTTATTTACATTAGAAAAGAGGCGTCTAAGAGGGGATATGATAACTATATACAAATATATTCTGGGACAATACAAGGAGCTTTCAAAAGAACTATTCATCCCACGGGCAGTATTAAGGACTTGGGCCATCCCGTAAGGTTGGAGTAAAGGAAATTTCACCAGCAACAAAGGAAAGGGTTCTTTACAGTAAGGGCAGTTAAAATGTGGAATTCATTACCCATGGAGACTGTGATGGCAGATACAATAGATTTGTTCAAAAAAAGTTGGACATCTTTTTAGATGGGAAAGGTATATAGGGATATACCAAATAAGTATACATGGGAAGGATGTTGATCCAGTGATTAATCCGATTGCCAATTCTTGGAGTCAGGAAGGAATTAATTTTTCCCCTTAATGGGGTTTTTTGTTTGCCTTCCTCTGGATCAATAAGTATAGATATAGAATAAAGTATCTGTTGTCTAAATTTAGCATAGGTTGAACTTGATGGACGTACGTCTTTTTTCAACCTCGTCTACTATGTAACTATGTAACTTCTTCTTGTTCAACTTCTTCTTACTGTATTTCATATATTTCCATCTTTCTACAGCTGGCACATCGTCTTATTTAAAAAAAAAAAAAATCTTCGATAGTCTTCGTCACCGCATCGCAGTAGAATGTTCTTCCAGTTAAACGCTTGCGGTTCATTTTGCAGCTCTGTATTCAGTTTTCATTTTTGCTTCCTGGGATTGCTTCATTTCTGGTAGTTTCCTCAATCTGCCTGGTCTCATCGGATCATTTCTTAGGGCTGGGACCCGCTGCGCCCGGCGGCGCGGGCGGCCGCGTGAGTGTTCCCCACCAGCAGGGGAATCCTCCCGAGCCGGTCCCAGTCCCCCCTCGCTGCTGGCTCACTACGCGCTGTGACGCGTCAGCCGCTAGGGGATTCAAGAAAATTGTGATCCTGAGCGGCGACGCGTCACGTGCTGCGCTGATGAGCCAATCAGCGGTGGGGGTGGGAGCGGGAGCTGTCAGGAAGCAAGGTAGGGTGTGTGTGTGTGTGTGTGTGTTGTTGCTTTTGCTTATCTTCCAGCAGCAGCTCCCTCCCGCAGCCCGAGCCCGTGGAGGGAGGGGGGGGAGTAGCGGGTCCCTCCGCTCAAGCCACGCCCCTCCCACTCCCGCCCACCTCCCGCTCCGGCTCCCGCTCCCTACAGACGGCATATCGCGGTCTGTGTCTGTCAGCGCCCCGCCTGTCTGCAGTGCGGGCGCGGTGACTGAGGGAGCGGGGCCTTAGCCTTAGGCTGCGCTCCCAAACAAATCAGTTGACTCCGTCACCAGCGCTTATAGTAAGCGTGACGGCGACGGAGCGACGTCGCGTTTGAAAATTTGGAATCCGGGTCTGTGTGTTTTTTTTTAGAGACAGTCGCCACATGGAACTGTCTCTAAACCAATCAGAGACCGCGGCCTGCCCCCTTTGGTGACGTGGCTAGCGACAGTCGCTTCAAATCAAATTACAAGTTTCACTGGTGGCGACGGGTGACGTCATCGGTCGCGTCGCCAGCACTATAAGCGCGGCCTTATGCTGGTTTTTATTAGAAATGGTTCCAGTGGTTTATGCACTTTCAGCTACAATATTTAACAAACATTTGACACATTTATGGAGTATCCCCATTCATCTTGGGCAAACTGAAGCAGTTTTTCAGCTCTGGTTTAACATTTCTAGCCCTTTTTGTTTTTTAGTTCCTCGAGGTTGATTGTTGAACCAAATTGAAGAATGAATTCATGATGTAGAAATTTACACATTCTACCAATCTGTCCCCACGTTCATTCTTGTTTCCCTAATCATACTTACCAACTGATGCTTCACCTTTCTGATGGGCACCAGACTTTGAATTGAAATCTCCCATAATGATCTTGAGGTGGCAAAGTCCTTTGTTGTTAAATTGGTGAATTTCATGGTAGAAGTCTCCCACGCCATTGTCTGCCTGTCTTGATGATAGAGCATACACATTGATCATTTGTTAACGGAAGGACGATCCTGGCTGCTCTTTCAGATGAGCTTTCATACTCTGCTATATTGTTTCAACATCTCTTGTTAACAATGAAGCCACAGATTCTTCTATTTTCGGTGCCTCTTTAATATAATAGGTGTCTGCTTTAGAGCTTAATGAGGCCTTCTTCTTTTCCTATTACTTCCCTAATGCCAATATTATCCAATTTAATCTTTTCAAGCTCTTCTTCCAGTTCTTGCGGCGCTGCTTCACTGGGGAGAGTTCAGCAGTTGTACGTAGCCAGATTGAATAACTGCTTTTGTTTAACTGCTTTTGTTTAACCACCGGGAATTCACAGCACCCTCTGCATTCATGACTTCCCCCGAACACTGTAAATCCCAGGGATAATCCGGCCTCCGGAGAATGAGTGCCATCACTTTTCCGTATCTTTCATATTTGGGATTTTGGGACCTTACTTTGCAGGCCGACCTCAACTGCATGTTGGCAAGTTCCTGTCCTACTTTAGCCGGGTATATTGTTCAAGGTATCATAGCTTGTTTGAACCTACCAGCACCAGTGCCACTACTGTATACGTCTTCCTGAACACCCGTTGAGTTAACACTGGAAGCTATGAAGATCAGCAGAGAGTGCAACAGCAGAGACCTGTGATGTGGGGTCACTGTGCAGAGGTCAGCGTTCAGCGGTCTGACTGCAGGAACTCGGGCCGCCCACCGTGTATGCGGTGAAAGGTGTGCCGAAATAGTTTCCAGGAGAATGCGATTTTATATCTTAAAGTTTGTAAGTGTGATTTCCCTATAAATCATCCAAAAAGATCCATGCTATGTTCATTTTTTCTATTTGGGGTTCATACTAAGCAGAGGAGTAGGAGATGCAATACAGATCCATAGAAGAAAAGGATTTTATCAAAACGCTCAGGCGTGCGCGCAGAGCGAACAGTCTGCCTTAAGGCAGTGTTTGCGTCCATGCGGCGTGTGGGAGGGGGCGCGCGTTGCGCAAGAAATCAGTTCAAACTGATTTCTTGGCGCGACAGACCGATCACGTGAGCAGTTCACCCAATGAGGGCGAACCAGCTCCCTGACGACCCTCGGCACGTCCCCCATGGCCCGTCTAGTATGGCCAGTGAAAGCAGCCGCTTTCCCTCAGCCTCCGCACGGGGGAAGTCACTATGTCCGAGGCCTTACATTCAAGTGGAAAATCTGTGCGTGTAACAGTGAACCTGGTACATTGTTTTTACCTGTGTTCTGATATACTACACCAATTGTGGCTTTCTTTTCCTATTTTTTTTTTTTTTTGCACTTCGGTCTCTTGGAACATAAATATGTACGCCTGCTGGGTATTACCTGAAGAGACCGGGAAAAGAATGAATGGGTTCGGAAGCAAACAAACGTCTGTGACATCATCGCAGGGGTGGAGAAATTAAAATGGCAGCGGGCTGGTCAGAAGAAGTGGCCATTGTTGGACAAAGATGATACTCTACTGGATTCCAGGGGATGTAAAGAGACCAAGACGACGAAAAGTGAGATGGGAGGATAAAATTATAAAAAGTGTTGGGAGTAACGTGGAGAAGAGAGACTTGTAACCGCAGTTACCTGGAAGATCATTGAGGCGCCTTCATCTAGCAGTGGGTTGACAGAGGCTGAAAATGATAATTATCTCTGTGTGTATGTAAATAGTATTTATTTGCAGGTGCTCACAGGGCATAGTAATTGGACAGGACAGTGTAAGCAGCGCTATACAAATCATTTTTGCAGACACAAGTCCCTGCCCCATAGTGCTTATAATATAGTTTTGTGTATGCCTGAGGCACAGTGAGGTAAAGTGACTTTCCCAAGGACACGAGGAGCTGACACTGGGATTTAAACCCTGCAAACTCAGTAGTATTGTTCTTAGTCAGTGTCTTTACTCACTGAGCCATTCTTTTGGTCTTTATAGGTCTTTATCAGTGGTTCCCGATCCTAACCTTTTTTTACACTGTGCACCTCCTGCTACAAAACATTTGTTCCGCGAACCCCTAATGAATAAATCTCATTGCCTACTCACCAGACTATTGCTAACAAAACAGTTTGACTGATCCCAGGGCAGTGTAGTATCTTGAGCTGGTAGGGGGAACACTCTTAATAAGACCCCAAACTGGACCCCCAGTGTGTGCAAAAAGCATGAGTAATATAGCTGTCAACTTCCACAGTCACGCCCCCATAATGCCTTGCCACTGTGAACAGCGGCGGATTTCAAAATCCCCCGTCCCTAGGCACAGCTGTGCGGCCGTCTCACCTGCCGCCCCCTCCTCCTTCTGAACCATGGCAACGTGCCGCTGTGATGACGCGTAAGCACGACAACGAGACACCGTGACGTCACGTTGGTGACGTCTGCGGCTTCATTTGACGCTGCGGTTCAGAAGGAGAAGCAGGGCGGCAGGTAAAGAGGCGGCCGCAACAACTAAATGACTTCATCAGGCCAGAGAGCGCAGAAAAAGTATATGGGTGCGGACAGTTTTGCTGCCCCTGAATTTTGCCGCCCTAGGCCCGGGCCTAATGGGAAATCTGCCACTGACTGTGAGGGCAAAGCATTGTGGGTAGCGACTGCTGTAATTGACAGGTATACCACTCTGCACAGGTTCAGGAACTCACTATTCTGCCTGATATCCACCATTTATATTTTTTTTTGGGGGGGGGGGGGCACCAATATTTGACAGTAATTGAGAAAGTTCAAATAATGACTCGTTTCAATAAGTGGCACCAACAAAAAATAGGATACATATACTGTATTAGTAAGGCTAAAGGTAATCATAATCCATCAGGCATGATGTCCATATAAAATCAATTGTTGTTTGAATAAAACTAAAATCATGTATAGTTCATAGACGGTGTTTGGGCAGTGCTTTGTGTCATAAATAAGAGGGATTATATGGAGCAATAGGAGAAGCTATAGGGAGGGGTTATATGGAGCAATAGGAGGAGTTATAGGGAGGGGTTATATGTAGTAATAGAAGTTATAGGGAGGGTTATATGACGCTATATGACTTCCTATATTTTTCCCAATCAGCGTGAGCCAACTCAGGACCTGCTGCAATCCTTCATACAGCACTGGAGGGGAGTAACTCAGTACTACCTGGAGACCACCGGTAAGGAACCTCCACAGTGACCTTAATTTTTAACCCCTGTCGTGCGTAGTATGAAATGGGGAACCTATATTGACCTCTGATCCCCAGTATTACCTGGAGACTTTGTACTGTGTGAATCCTCAGGGCTACAGCTATGATGATCAGGAAATGAGAAGCCAGTGAGTGGGATGGTCAGTGGGAAGTCAGTGAGTGGAGTGTGTAGGGGTAGATTGGAGTTCTGTAATTGGAGAGTGAGTAGGGTGGTCAGTGAGTTGTGGGTTAGTGGTTGTCAGTGAGTGTGAGTTCAGCAATTAGAGGCTGAGTGGAGTAGTTAGTGGGCGGTCAGTGATTGGAGGGTGTGTGGTTGTCAATATGAGCTTGATGAGTGGGGTAGTCAGTGGAAGGTCAGTGAGTAGAGGGTGAGTGGGTTAGTCTATGGGAGGTCAGTGAGTGTGTAGTCAGTGGATGGTGAGTAGGATAGTCTGTGGGTAGTCAGTGAGTGTGAGTTCAGCAATTGGAAGCGGAGTGGGGTAGTTAGTGGAAGGTCAGTGAGTAGATGGGAGTGGGATAGTCTGTGGGAGGTCTGTGAGTGGATGGGGCGTGGGATGTCAGTGTCTGGATAGTGAGTGGGATGTCAGTGTCTGGATAGTGAGTGGGATGTCAGTGTCTGGATAGTGAGTGGGAGGTCAGTGTGACAGTCTGTCTACTCCCCAGATGAATCTCGCCCTGCGCGCAGCACGGACATCCCATGGCGCCTCCGTCAGCTGCTGGATATCCTGGTGTACGAGGAGACAGGGCAGGAAGCCGGAGGGGACACGGGGTCCGGAGGAGACACAGGGACTGCAGGCCACACGGGGCCCTGCATGGAGTATCTGCTGCAGCACAAGATACTGGAGACACTCTGTACCCTTGCAAAAGCAGAGGTACCCACAGCAATACCTCATCCGACCTATGTGTGTCATAGCAATGCCACGTCCAACCAATGTGTGTCACAGCAATGCCACGTCCAACCAATGTGTGTCACAGCAATGCCACGTCCAACCAATGTGTGTCATAGCAATGCCACGTCCAACCAATGTGTGTAACACAGGGCACTGCGGATTTCTAATCTATTTATTAAGCCAAAAACTGTGCGACGTTCCGACCTGTGTAGGTCTTTCTCAAGTGGTAAGTGGCATGAGAAAGACCTATACAGGTCGAAACGTCGCATCGTTTTTGGCTTAATAAATAGATGAGAAAATCCGCAGTGCCCTGTGTTGCTTCTGCTTATTATGTACACTGGATTACCAACAGGCCATCCCTGAGCACAGGAGCACCAGCATTTATATTTCTGATTTTCATGTATGGAGTGCAGCAGGTATCTTCTATTTCATATCAACCAATGTATGTCACAGCAATGCCACGTCCAATCTGTGTGTCACAGAATTCCCACGTCCAACCAATGTATGTCACAGCAATGCCACGTCCAATCTGTGTGTCACAGAATTCCCACGTCCAACCAATGTATGTCACAGCAATGCCACGTCCAATCTATGTGTCACAGAATTCCTACGTCCAACCTATGTATGTCACAGCAATGCCACGTCCAATCTATGTGTCACATAATTCCTACGTCCAACCTATGTGTGTCACATCAACGCCACGTCCAATCTATGTGTCACAGAAATTCCACGCCCACCCAATGTATGTCACAGCAATGCCACGTCCAATCTATGTGTCACAGAAATTCCACGGCCAACCTATGTATGTCACATCAATGCCAAGTTCCACCTATGTGTGTCACATCAATGCCAAGTTCCACCTATGTGTGTCACATCAATGCCAAGCTCCACCTATGTGTGTCACATCAATGCCAAGCTCCACCTATGTGTGTCACATCAATGCCAAGCTCCACCTATGTGTGCGACAGAAACGAACAAAATAGGAGCACAGCAAAACAAGAGAACTGGAGGCATTGGATCAAACATAGAAAACAAGGTTAATGTAGCACCAAGCCAACACGAATAAAAAAGGAATCTCTGACGCGTTTCCCGCCATAGCTGGCGCTTTATCAAAGAGTGATTCCTTAGGGTTAAGAGCAACCTTATATAGGAGTATCCCCAGCGGACGGGATCGCAAAAAAGATGGCAGCTCCTCTGTCGGAGGGTCCCACACAAGGCACAAAATCAACAACTTGATATACCATAGATCAACAGTAATCAATAATAAAATATTTTGTCGTATAGGTAACCCAATATTTAAAAATATACAAATAAAACAAAGCAGAATGGAGGTATTTTTGGACTGAAAGTTCTAAAGTAATAACTAGTGATGTTAACCCAGTGCCCGACCTACATGGACATATTTAAAGTACCCGGAGCCCGCCCAGGGTGCTGGGACCTGGTGTCGGGTAATTTCCGTTCTGCTCTGCTCCCTCGTTTCTCCTCTTAGAGAACGGCAGGAGCAGAGCAGCAGAAGACTTACCTGAAGCCGGTGGCAGAGGTTGAGGAGGATCACGGCGACATCCTGGTGGCAGTGGGAACAGCGGAAGACATCCTTCAGCCGGTGGCAGCAGAGGACGTCATCCTTCAGCCGGTGGCAGCAGAGGACGTCATCCTTCAGCCGGTGGCAGCAGAGGACGTCATTCTTCAGCCGGTGGCAGCAGAGGACGTCATCCTTCAGCCGGTGGCAGCAGAGGACGTCATCCTTCAGCCGGTGGCAGCAGAGGACGTCATCCTTCAGCCGGTGGCAGCAGAGGACGTCATTCTTCAGCCGGTGGCAGTTGAGGAAGACATCCTTTTGCTGTGGCAACAGAGGACGTCATTCTTCAGCCAGTGGGAGCAGCAGATGACATCCTTCAGCCGGTGGCAACAGAGGATGTCATTCTTCAGCCGGTGGGAGCAGCAGATGACATCCTTCACAGCCGGTGCCGGTGGGAGCAGAGGAACATGTGACCGGAGCAGGAGCGTTGCTATTGGACAGCCGGGGAGGAGCCACACCGGAAGTTGTGCTCGTGTCACAAGTATCTAACTATGATTGATGACATGAAGAGGAAAGTGTAACAAACTGGCACATATATCCCAGTGACCATATCAGAAATAACGTAGCAACTAGAAAAGTGTAACCACTAGAAGGGATATAAACTCGTCCACTTAGCAGTGAACCATTGTATAGCAGAAACATTTCATATTGTTGTAAGCAAATAGAAAAGGAGGAAGGGGAAAAAATATATATCTACATGTACATAAATTAACAAACATATCATATGCCAAAATCCGATTTTTTTTTTTAGATAGGCACATTATACACTGTTTAGAAGAACCATCAAACCGTTTAAAATATGGTAGAATAATATTCAATATTATAGAGAATTAACAAAAATGAGGGTGACAGCAATGCCACGTCCCGCTGATGTGTCACAGAAATGCCACGTCCTGCTGATGTGTGTCACAGAAATGCCACGTCCCGTGGATGTTTCACAGCAACAATGTCACGTTCCACCTATGGGTGCAACCGCAATGCCAGCCCACGTCCCACTGATGTGTCTGACAGCAATGCCATGTCTCACCTACATGTTTCCCGTCAGTGCCACATCTCACCTGTGTGTTACCACGCCCTTTCTATATGTCACAGCACTGCCCTGTCACATCCGTGTGTGTACAGTAATGTCATTCTCATCACCTCTCTGTATAATGTCCCCTGCTCTCTCCCTCTTACCCCCAGTACCCTCCCGGGATGAGGCAGCAGGTTCTCCTCTTCTTCGGCCGCCTCCTGTCCCAGGTGCATCGCCCCCTACTGCATTACCTGAGCATGCACAGGCCTGTGCAAGTGAGTACCTACAGTACCTGTCACTAGTAACAATACAGTACAAACCAGTATGTGAGGTATTTCAATACAGTATATATTAGTACAGTGTATATATACAAATGTGATCTATATCAGTGCATTATACATCACTATGTGAGGTATATCAGTACTGTATATATCAGTATATGAGGTATATCAGTGCAGTATAAATCAGTATATGTGGTATATCAGTACAGTATATATCAGTATAGTATAAGAGGTATATCAGTACAGTATATGAGGTATATCAATGCAGAATATATCAGTATATTAGGTATATCAGTACATTTATATATCAGTACTAGCTGAGAGACCCGGCGTTGCCCGGGATATAATTTGGGGGGGGGCGTACGACAGGGTTAGGCTTCCCCCCCCCCCCCTTGACAGCTAGGTGGGTGACTGAGTTGACTGAGTGTGTGGGTGACTGGGTGACTGACTGAATGGGTGACTGACTGAATGGGTGACTGGGTGACTGAATGGGTGGGTAACTGAGTGGGTGACTGAGTGGGTGGATGACTGAGTGGGTGGGTGGGTGACTGGGTGAAAGTGGGTGACTGGGTGAAAGTGACTGGGTGGGTGACTGGGTGGGTGTGTGGGTGGGTGACTGAGTGGGTGACTGAGTGAGTGGGTGACTGAGTGAGTGGGTGACTGAGTGGGTGGGTGACTGGGTGGGTGGGTGACTGGGTGAAAGTGGGTGACTGGGTGAAAGTGACTGGGTGGGTGACTGGGTGGGTGTGTGGGTGACTGAGTGGGTGACTGGGTGTGTGGGTGACTGAGTGGGTGACTGGGTGGGTGTGTGGGTGGGTGACTGAGTGGGTGACTGAGTGAGTGGGTGGGTGAGTGAGTGGGTGGGTGACTGAGTGGGTGGGTGACTAAGTGAGTTTTTGGGTGACTAAGTGAGAGGGTGGGTGACTGAGTGGGTGGGTGACTGAGTGGGTGGGTGACTGAGTGAGTGACTGAGTGGGTGACTGAGTGAGTGGGTGGGTGGGTGACTGGGTGGGTGAAAGTGACTGGGTGGGTGTGTGGGTGACTGGGTGACAGTGCGTGGGTGGGAGACGGTGTGTGACTTACCTTGACCCCGTGGCATCTGGCTGGGGCAGGAGGTGAGTTCGGGAAGCTGGGGGGGGGCAAGAGTGGCAGGAGTCCCGCGCCGCGCTTCCCCTCTCCGGTAGCGTCACACGTGATGGGGAGTCCCGCGCCGCGCTTCCCCTCTCCGGTAGCGGCGCACGTGAGGGGGAGTCCCGCGCCGCGCTTCCCCTCTCCGGTAGCGGCGCACGTGAGGGGGAGTCCCGCGCCGCGCTTCCCCTCTCCGGTAGCGGCGCACGTGATGGGGAGTCCCGCGACGCTTCCCCTCTCCGGTAGCGGCGCACGTGATGGGGAGTCCCGCGCCGCTTCCCCTCTCCGGTAGCGGCGTACGTGATGGGGAGTCCCGCGCCGCTTCCCCTCTCCGGTAGCGGCGCACGTGATGGGGAGTCCCGCGCCGCTTCCCCTCTCCGGTAGCGGCGCACGTGAGGGGGAGAGCAGGAGGGCCGCGCCGTGAGGGGGGAGGAGCCTGGAGTTTGCTGCTGAGCAGCAGGGCCGCGCTTCCTCCGCGGCGCACGGTGAGGGTGATGGTGCGGCTGGGGATGTTGCGGAGCGTGGGGATTTGAGTGAGGGGCACCGGGAGAGTGAGGGGCACCGGGAGAGTGAGGGGCACCGGGAGAGGAGGGGCACCGGGAGAGGAGGGGGGGGGGTGTGGAAGGTGAGCTGCGGTCCAACTGACGGGGGAGAGTGTGTGTCCCTGTGTGTGTGTGTCCCTGTGTGTGTGTGTCCCTGTGTGTGTGTGTCCCTGTGTGTCCTTTGGCCCGTCACTCCGCCTCAGGCCAATGAGAGGTGTGCGGGGGCGGACCAAGGGACCAATGAGATTTCCCCTAGGGACACCGGACATCCAGGCAGGCAGGCTGGCATGCATGCATGCAGGCAGGCAGGCAAACATACAGTGCTTTCACTAATATAGTATAAGATAGGAGGTATATTAAGTACAGTATATATCAGTATATGAGGTAAATCAGTGCAGTATATGAGGTATATCAGTATATGAGTTATATCAGTACAGTATATATCAGTATATTCAGTACAGTATATATCAGTATGTGAGGTATGTCAGTACAGTATATATCAGTACAGTGTATAAGGAATATCAGTAGGGTATATATCCGTATATGAGGCTTATCAGTACAGTATATATCTTGTCCTCAGAAGCTAATCGCTTTGGGGGGAGATGCCATTGGGGTCTCGGCACAGAAGGAGGAGCTGCAGTTTCTGGCCTCTGTCTGCACTAAGCTGGAGAAGGATCCCTCACTACTCGGCCATGTTCTGGAGGTACAGAGAGCACTAACGTGTGTGTGTGTGTGTGTGTGTGTGTGTGTGTGTGTGTGTGTGTGTGTGTGTATGAGAAGTAATTAGGTGCGCAAAATGTTACATTCTATTACTTATTTGATACAATAAATGCTGCCACAGTGTGCAAACTATACACAATAGTTACAGATAAATAGCAAAGGGAAAAAACACAGGTGCAAATAGAGTTAAAGCAGTAAATGTAACCAGATCAGTATAACAAGGACACAGCAAGGATTTGAACTGATCATGAGGTAACCAAGTTAAAGATGAACCTAAAACTAAAAAGAGAAGCAGGTATGGTGAAGTAAGTTTGTATTGTGCTACAACGCAAACACAGACAGCTACTTACAAAGTAGCAGATGGTACGGGCATGTAGGAAACAACGTCCTCTCCTAGCTGCAGTGTTGGTTGAACGGCTCGTCCGGACTCCACGTGGAACGCCAAGTCGCCAGGTTGATGCCGAACACGCTGCGATCGTGAAAGATACAGAAAAGACTGGAGGGAAGGTTGAAAACTTCTTCAATTGGAAGTCGAGGGGGAAAAAAGAAGGGAAAGAGGTTGAAGTCGGACGTCTCCAATTGATGCTGGTGCATGGTTACGGTGCACAGACCACTCCACACGACAATGTTACATTGGGGAGGGGGATATGTTGGCAGAGTCACTGTCTGTATAAGTCAGAGGGAAGTGCAGTGGGTGTGGGGGTGTGTTTGTTTTCCAGCATGCAGGAGGTTAAACTCCTCTGTAGAAATTCTGCAGCTAATTAGCAGACTGAACTCCTGACTAAAAAGGGGTTTAAAAGGCAGACAGTCAGCTTCCAGCAGAGAGAGACTTTCCACAACCAGGAAGGACACTGGTTGGAACGGTTCCACAGGCCTGCTGGATGCTGGGACTGCCTGGGACCCACACCCAGGAGCAGAATCGCCACGAGAGCAAACATGCCTGCTGGACGCAGCCCTGTCTTCAAGGAACCGGCGTTGCAACCCTGCTGAGGGAGCAACTCTGTGTTGCACTATCCAGAAGGGATTGCCTGGACTGTCTTGGAATAGAGTTCCCCAACCACAGATAAGGACTTTATATTTCCTTCCAGACATTTGTGTGATTGTTTAAACTGGAAATAACCTAGCTACCCAGGTGGATAGCTAGGGACATGTTGTGTTTTTAGTCTCCCAAAGGAGAGTAGGTTTTTGTTTTATGATTTTGTTTGCTTTAAAGAGACTGTGTGCCTATTATTTGTTGTAATGTGGAGAATAAACCACTGAAGGTTCAAGCCTAACACTTATTGTTTGAACTCTTACTGACCCTTCCGTGAGGCTGTCCTGTGTGTATATGTATATATATGTATAAAGCAGAAAGTAGCCGTGTTAGTCCAGTTGCGATAGTGCAGAATAAATGAGTTCTTCAGTATTAGGTGATACCTTTTTTATTGGACTAACAATTTATGTCATAGGACAAGCTTTCGAGAGTTCTCCTCTCTTCTTCAGGTCAGCAATACTGATTTACACAGGAATCAATGCTAAAACAGTGTAGAGAGAAAAACAAAAAAAAACAAACAGATATTTACTGTAGATAAGGTCGGGTGTTAAGTGTTTGAAGCCAGGGGACAGTGTCAAAGAAAGGTGGGGAGGGGAAGGGATGCTGGGGGGGGGGGGAGAGAAAGTGTGGATAAGAATAGAGGCAAGCAGGATAATTACAGACAATTTTGGTAGGGTGTGAGAAAACCCATGTCCACATTAAGTCCTTTGGTTTTGGTGTCAAAGAGTCTTATCATTCTGAGCTCAAATGTTTTCCGTTCTTGGGTGCTTTTAAACATTCCATTGAGGATTTTGATTTTTAAATCATTTATGGAATGATCTGGTTGTGAGAAGTGATGTCCCACAGGTGAGCAGTATCTTCCTTCTTCGTGATGGAGTATAGAGTGTCTGTGCATATTCATTCTTCCTTGTAATTTTTGGCCAGCCAAAAATTACAAGGAAGAATGAATATGCACAGACACTCTATACTCCATCACGAAGAAGGAAGATACTGCTCACCTGTGGGACATCACTTCTCACAACCAGATCATTCCATAAATGATTTAAAAATCAAAATCCTCAATGGAATGTTTAAAAGCACCCAAGAACGGAAAACATTTGAGCTCAGAATGATAAGACTCTTTGACACCAAAACCAAAGGACTTAATGTGGACATGGGTTTTCTCACACCCTACCAAAATTGTCTGTAATTATCCTGCTTGCCTCTATTCTTATCCACACTTTCTCTCCCCCCCCCCCCCAGCATCCCTTCCCCTCCCCACCTTTCTTTGACACTGTCCCCTGGCTTCAAACACTTAACACTCGACCTTATCTACAGTAAATATCTGTTTGTTTGTTTTTTGTTTTTTCTCTCTACACTGTTTTAGCATTGATTCCTGTGTAAATCAGTATTGCTGACCTGAAGAAGAGAGGAGAACTCTCGAAAGCTTGTCCTATGACATAAATTGTTAGTCCAATAAAAAAGGTATCACCTAATACTGAAGAACTCATTTATTCTGCACTATATATATGTATATATGTATATATATATATATATATATGTATAATATATATATATAATAAAAAGAAGCAGCTGGCACTTCACTTGCAAGTAGAAAGAATTGGGTGCTTGTCCCATAATGCAATAATAAACCATACAATACCATTTGAAGCAAGAGATCACATGGTTTATGTGTCTTTTTTTTCAAACATAGTACTGTAAGACATACCCCATCACAACTCCGCTGGAGGTGGACACAAAGAGTCTTATCACATACATAACAATATTAGAAGATAAATTCTAAAATTCAAATCATCTTATAAAATTAACTATTTAATTAAAAAATCCTCAAGAAGCTCTAAAAAACATTAAAAAATATATACATCAATAAATAAAACTATATTTAAATTGAAATTTACATGTAAGGCAGACGGAATATGCTACACTCCAGGATTGCAGTGTTGGGTAAAATCTATCAACACTCCCAATGTCCACAAAAGGGCCCATTATGATAATGTGAATGAGCATCTCCAACTCTGAATCAGACCAAGAAAACTCCTAGGTCTATGTCTGCATTCATCCCTAATGGAATTAGAGTTTTCAACTTGTGGATCCACAATGTTTCTTTCTTTGTTAGATCCACATCGCGATTTCCTCCTCTCCAATGTTTCCTTATATGTTCGATTCCTTTATAACTCAGGCCAGTAGCATCTGCCTGATGGCACAATTCAAAATGTCGTGACACACTATGGGTCGCTAGCTTACGTTTTATGTTACCCAGGTGCTCTAAAATCCTGACTTTGAGAGGCCGTTTTGTCTTCCCTATGTATTGGAGGCCACAGGGGCACCCCAATAGATATACAACATATTCGGTAAGGCATGTAATGTGACTCTCAATCTTAAAGGTTTCTCTTCAGATTTATTCTTACAGGCTTTACATGAGAAACAGCCGTAAAAGCCCTTTATAGGATTTAGCCAAATAACATGGGTAGGTCCCCTTTCCATAAGGGCAGTGGGAGCTAGATAGCTTTTAAGGTTCTTAGATTTTCGGAAAATCACTCCCAGCATATCCGGAACTGAGTCTTTCAGAACAGGATCGTTCTTCACCATGTGCCAGTGCTTTCATATTATCTGCCTCACTTTCTGTGCATCTCTATTATAGTCAGTTATATAAGGACCATTCTAAATTATTTTTTGTAATTGCATCAGATCCTTTCTTACTGGGCAGGAGGATATCATTTCTGTCTACTGCCCTGATCTTGTCCACATCTAGTTTCTCTTGGTTATAGTCTCTCTCTATGAATCATTCTGTTAGGAATTTCGACTGTGATTCAAATTTGCTATTGTCCGTACAGTTTCGTTTTAGCCGTCGGTATTGGCCATATGGGATATTATCCACCCAATTAGGGTGGTGGCAACTCGTCTTCTGAATAAAATTATTGGTGTCAACAGAATTAAAATAAGTTTTATTTTAATTCCGTCCCCTCTACATCGTTAAATCTAAAAAGTCAGTGGAGTTAGTGCTAGATTGGTGGGTGAATTTAAGATTTTTATTATTATTATTATTGATGTAAACCATAAATTCATTAAGCTCCACCTCACTGCCGTTTCATATAATTAAAACATCATCGATGTAGCGCCGCCTTAGGACCAAGCTCGCACCGAGCCCAGGGTAGGACCAGATGGTGTCATCCTCCCATACCCCCATGAATAGGTTAGCATAGCTCGATGCGAACCTGGTACCAGGTGAAGCCATCTATGATTATTTACTACATACAGTGTTGCACTATATATTGTCTCATTATTTTCCCACATATGGTATGTCCTGCTCCCACATGCTGCTTGTCCCATGTTCTCTAAGGAAAAAGAAGACTTTTCCACATACGTAGGTTGAGTGGGACTACATTTGTGAATATTTGGTATCACTGTTGGTTTATGATTGTCACCTTTTATTGTTTTTGCACTTTATGCGTTAGTGGTGTTGTGTTAACTTTTCACCAACAGGGGTCATCATCTGTTTACTACTCTGTGATTTCCTATGTTTCATTACATCTCTGGCTTTCAATTACATTCACCACCTGTAGCGCCAGTCCCTGTATCTGTGTTTGCACACTGTGGCATATGCCAGGGCATGTTTTTGGCTTGGGAACCAGCTAAGCTGGCCATGCAGTTAGTGAGGGCGACAGCTATGGTGTAGTTAGGTGGCCGACCTGACACAACACTATGAGACCGAGATGGGCGATGCCCGCGAATTGCTGAACAAGGTCCGGGAGGAGCACCGGCAGCTGCAGGTCAGAAATAGAGGAAAAGAAACAGATTTAAGCCTTGCTCTGAGTCTGCTAGGAGATGTGGAGTCGCGACTCAACGCCAAAGAAGATGAACTAGCAGCTGCACTGAGTGGGAAAAGAAATGCAGAAGGACAGCTTCAAGACCTGAGGAAGGACCTGGAGTCTGAGCGTGCTGGCCGCAAGATGGCAGAGAAACAAAAGCGTGACCTGGGCGAGGAGCTCGAGGCTCTGAAGACTGAGCGGGATGCTATGTTGGACTCTACTGCTGCCCAGCTGGAGGTTTCTCAGATGAAGTTGGAGAAAAAGGTTACAAACCTAAGACTGACACCGGGGTCACAGAAGCAGTCCGTGGAAAAGATGGCGGTAGAGGTAAAGCAGAATGAGGCTCCACAGAACAGTAAGGCCCGGGCCATAGAGGGGTGGGGAGAGTGGAGGCGTGCTAACGCTGAGGCTCGCCTGCTTCAGTCAGCACGATTGCACGGACTTGCAGGCGAGCCAGCGTGCGCGAAGGGAGCCGGGGGGGAGGTGGTTGGAGGCGGGGCAGTGACGTCACTGGGCCAATCGCCTGCGACACACTGACGTCAATGTCACAGCGCCGACGTCACGGCGCCGTGACGTTGATGCTGCTTAAGGCTGATTGGATGTTTTCAGCCGACAGCGCGCTGAAAAACAGCTTGGCGCTCGACTGAAAACTCCAAAGCCTGAGCACGCCTGCGGACGCTCGCGTGAGCCCCCTCTCAAGGCATCCTCATTGAGGATGCAGGGGCTCAGCGCTGAGCGTCCGCATACCTCAGCGCTGCTTGTCCATCTATGGACGCAGCCTAATGCACAAGTGTCCCCACTACAGGAAAAGGTACTGACCCGGCCTAAACATCTGTGTCCCACAGAAACTAATGCCCGTGAAGACAAGGGTACAGTGAGAGCTAGGGACACCGCTCAACTGCAAACGAGGTTACAAAGTTGGAACCGCCTGAGCAAGTGATGTGCTCCAGGAAGCGTGACTGCAATACCTTTGCAGTACTACAGTCTACTTTCCACAAGGCACGGAATGGGAAGACCAAGGTGCGATGGAGTAGCACAGCAAGAATCCAGTCATACTGCAGTGCCCATAGGACCCAAAGTGGATTATTTGCCATAAGGGCAGCCACTGTGAAGAGACAGTCGCGAATGGGACGGAAGTGTGTTCGTGATCGTAAGATGAGAAAGACCGCACAGATTGTCCAGCGACACTCCCAACGGAGTAAGTTAAGAAGTCAAGACAGAAAGGCCCAAACCTGCGAGTCTGCCGACTGCAATATAGAGGCGTCATAGGGTGCACTTCGGGTTAATAAGAATCCCGCCCAAGTTGAAGTACTGAAGCTAAATGGTGTGGAACCCAACACTGAAGGTACGCTGATGGAAAAGGGTCCAAAAGCCATCACCACTAAAGCGGAGTTGCTGTCTTCACAAGAGAAGGCCAAACAGTCACTGGCGAGTGAGCGCAGTGAGCTGACTGAGGTCAAGGCTCTTCTACAGGGTAAGGGAGACTCTGAGCACAAGAGGAAGAAGACAGTGATGCATCTTCAGGATATGCAGATTAAGGTCACAGAGTGGCATAGAGTCCTGGCAGAGAGAGCTAATAGACAGCAGGATGCTCAGGAACCTTTGCAAGATGGGACATAACAAAAACGGAGCTTCAACCTTAAACTCAAACTGGCACAAGACAAAGAGGTAGCGAGGTTAACGGTCTGTAGGCCCAGAAGACCTAGTACTTGCCCCAAAGAAAAAAGTTTTCAACTGGAAGGCAAGGAAAAAGAAAGATGGATGTCAGCTGTCTCTGACAAAAAGGCTGGTGCATGGGAATAGTGCACGGCCGCTCACAGGACAATGTTTCGCTGGGGGGAGGGATATGTGATACCATCAGGTATCTCCAGGTGCTGGAACAGTGCAGTAAGTGTACTTTTCCAGCTCACAGAGAGTTCATCCTTACTGGAATGGCTAATGCAGCTGCTGCCTAATTAATCAACAAAACGAAGAGCGCAAAGGAGCACTGCTAGCAAGAGAATCCAAAGGAAAAATCCTATAGGAAAAAATAAAGGGCACAACTCCAGACTAAAACTGAGGGTAATTTATTCCATAAGTACACAGGGACAGAAACACAGTCCACGCACAAACGCGTTTTGTCCCGTGGGACTTTATCAAGGTGTCAATCCTTACTGGAATGGCTAATGCAGCTGCTGCCTAATTAATCAGCCTGGTCTGAATGAGGAAGTATTTTAAAAGACACAGGAAGCTACCAGACAGAGAGACTGTTTGTTTTCCCCAGAGAGGGGGGGGGGGCGGGGGTTGAAATAGAAGTGCCCCCCAGCTACAGAAGCTGGTACAGAGGACGTACAGAGGAGTTTCTCTGGGCTCAACGTGGGGCTGAGTTCCCCTAGGAAGAAAGGAGGAGAGACCGTGCTGAAACAGGGACGTCTGCTCAAAAAAGGACTAAGATAAGCAAAACCCTTATTATTGTATGCAGAGACTGTGGCATGTTTTTGGCTTGGGAACCAGCTTAGCTGGCCATGCAGTTAGTGAGGGCGAAAGTTATGGTATAGTTAGCTTTCCCTAAAGGGAATAGGTGTTTATTTTCTATGATTTGGTTTTCTTTAAGGGACAGTGCACCCGGAGTTTATTTGTTTGTGTGTATATATGTATATACATGTATATATGTGTGTGTGTGTGTGTGTGTGTGTGTGTGTGTGTGTGTGTGTGTGTGTATATATATATGTTGCAAATGGAAATATTACTGTGTGCTCATTTGCATGTCTTAGACAGGTCTGCAACCCTGGGTTTCAACATTATCACCCAACACACAGTGCTTCCACTGCAGCAAGGGATTCTAGGAAATGACATGCAAATGAGCACACAGTGCCACCTTTTGTTTGAAAACCATATTACATCATCACATGGTCCCCTATAAGTTTATGCTTGCTGCATATCACAGCTTTTGAGCACGGCCTGGGTTAAGATGCATAGCCAGTAAACCCACCCACAGACAGACATTTCAACCTTAATAGGTCTTATCAGTGTGAGGTTGGTTATACTGGCTTTGCAAAATGAAGCATGGGATAGGTTTCACCATACTTAGTTAAGTTATGGTGGGTAAAAAAAGTGACAAAAACCCTCCACAGTAAAGCATATAGCAAATGGAAATATTACTGTGTGCTCATTTGCATGTCTTAGACAGGTCTGCAACCCCGCCTTTCACCATTATCACCCAGAATACAGCGCTTCAACTGTAGCAAGGGATTCTGGGAAATTACATGCATATATATATATATATATATATATATATATATATATATATATATCTCTATATATATATCTATATATATATATATATATATATCCATTGGGTTATATGGGGCTCAAATATTTATAGATGACTCTCTCTTTATCACCAGTACTGAGATTTCTGTCACCCCCTGAGCTCCTCTTTATAGACAGACTCCTTCACAGCTCTGGCCTCCCCTCTACGCAGCTCTCTGACACTGACCCCGTGGGTTCCCTCTGACCCACAGCTGTAGACTTTTGGTGAGCTCCTTCCATACCAAGCTCACAATGGGCACCTGTGCCGGCTGCAGACTAGGGCGAAACTCAGACTGTGTGTATTCAAAAAGCCTGTCTGCCCTTGGGATCCACACGCGTTGTCACTGTACCCTGTGCTCTCTCAGGCTGCTGTCTGTATGTAACATCCAAACACACCTCTGTGACCCATGTCACCACATAGCCACACTCCGCATGCTAACTTGTGGGAAGATTCATCCTGTTCGTGATGCCAATTAATGTAAAGGGGGAAATGTGTTTGTGTTCAAGTGGCCGATTCAGTAGCCCCGTTTCTGTCATATTGTGTGCGTGTACGGGGAGAAACATGTTTGTGTTCAGTACCCCTATCACACAGAGCAAAAATAATTCTTTCATTTGACTTTTTAATCAAAGATATATTTTAGATATAAAAAAAAATCTACTCATTTTCTGCTGCTACTAAATACAGTAAAACGGGGGGTGCATGTGCGGCGTGTTCCAAGATGGTCGCCTAAACACAACTCCCCAGCTCGGATTCCCCTTCCCCACGTAAGGGCCGTTCTATACTGTGTGCGACTGTGCGCACGTGCGTGGAAGTGCCGCACGCTTTTTGTGTGTATAGTGAGGTACTGTATGTGTGTTTGTGTGTGTGTGTGTGTGTGTGTATATGTATATATATATATATATACAGTGCTCGACAAACCCGGTCGCCAACTCGCCAGCTGCGATCGGATATTGGCTCGTGGCCAGTAACCTTTCCCCTGCTCTGCAAAAAAAAAATCCCGTTCGTAAAAAAAAATAAATTCGTAGTTGATTGGCTGTGACGTGGGATGGAGTTGCCAGGACTTCAAACCGCCCTTTCTGCACGGGTAAGTAATGGGGGGGAGGGGGTTGAGTGCGTGTGTCTGCTGCTCCTCCTCCTCCTCCTCCTCATATCCTCCTGTATAATTGTGTCAGCTCCTATAATTTACAATTTACTGATCCGGTCATGGAGGAGTTTGGACAGATTCTTCAGGTGGGGGGAATTTAATGCACTTTAAATATTTATATACTATAGACACTGATACTGTACATCCTTCCCCCTCTCTCCGGTGCTCCCACTGCCCGCACGGGTCGGAACATACTGTAAAAGCCGGGGGTTTCCCCCCCCCCCCCTCCGGTCCGCGCGGGTCACATACTGTACTGTCCGGGGTGTTTCTCGCCCCCCCCCTCCGGTGTTCCCGCTGCCCGCGCGGGTCACGTAGTGGCCGGGGTGTTTCTCGCCCCCCCTCCGTTGTTCCCCCTGCCCGCGCGGGTCACGTAGTGGCCGGGGTGTTTCTCGCCCCCCCCCCCCCCCTCCGGTGTTCCCGCTACCAGCGCGAGTCACGTAGTGGCCGGGGTGTTTCTCGCCCCCCCTCCGTTGTTCCCCCTGCCCGCGCGGGTCACGTAGTGGCCGGGGTGTTTCTCGCCCCCCCCCCCCCTCCGGTGTTCCCGCTGCCCGCGCGGGTCACGTAGTGGCCGGGGTGTTTCTCGCCCCCCCCCCCCCTCCGGTGTTCCCGCTACCAGCGCGAGTCACGTAGTGGCCGGGGTGTTTCTCGCCCCCCCCCCCCCTCCGTTGTTCCCCCTGCCCGCGCGGGTCACGTAGTGGCCGGGGTGTTTCTCGCCCCCCCTCCGTTGTTCCCCCTGCCCGCGCGGGTCACGTAGTGGCCGGGGTGTTTCTTCGCCCCCCCCCCCTCCTGTGTTCCCGCTGCCCGCGCGGGTCTGCAGATGTTGCAGTTTCCGGTGATTCTCTCCCCTCGGTGCTCCCGTTGCTCGCGCGGGGCGGGAGGAAGTAGCGGGGTGTTTCTCCCCTCCGGTGCACGTCCCTTCCCGTGTGTGTGTATGGGTATGAGAGAGAGATTGAGAGTGAGTGTGAGTGTGAGTGTGTGTGTGTGTGTGTGTGTGTGTGTGTGTGTGTGTGTGTGTGTGTGTGTGAGAGTGTGTGTGTGTGTGTGTGTGAATATGTGTGTATGGGAGAGAGAGATTGTGTGTGTGTGTGTGGGAGAGAGAGATTGTGTGTGTGTGTGTGGGCGAGAGAGATGGAGTATTTGTGTTTGTGTGTGTGTATGGGTATGAGAGAGAATGTGTGTGTGCAGGACACCAGAGGTAACCCCCCAGTCAGTCACCCCCCCACCCCCCCAGTCAGTCACCCCCCCCACCCCCCCACTCAGTCAGTCACCCCCCCACTCAGTCAGTCACCCCCCCACTCAGTCAGTCACTCCCCCACCCCCCCCACTCAGTCAGTCACCCCCCCACTCAGTCAGTCACCCCCCACTCAGTCAGTCACCCCCCCACCCAGTCACCCAGTAAGTCACCTCACCCCCCCACCCAGTCAGTCACCCCACTCCCCCAGTCAGTCAAAAGTCACCCTGTCAGTCATCCCACCCCCCCACCCAGTCACCAAGTCAGTCATCCCACCCCCCCACCCAGTCACCAAGTCAGTCATCCCACCCCCCCCACCCAGTCACCAAGTCAGTCATCCCACCCCCCCACCCAGTCACCAAGTCAGTCATCCCACCCCCCCACCCAGTCACCAAGTCAGTCATCCCACCCCCCCACCCAGTCACCAAGTCAGTCATCCCACCCCCCCACCCAGTCACCAAGTCAGTCATCCCACCCCCCCACCCAGTCACCAAGTCAGTCATCCCACCCCCCCACCCAGTCACCAAGTCAGTCATCCCACCCCCCCACCCAGTCACCAAGTCAGTCATCCCACCCCCCCACCCAGTCACCAAGTCAGTCATCCCACCCCCCCACCCAGTCACCAAGTCAGTCATCCCACCCCCCCACCCAGTCACCAAGTCAGTCATCCCACCCCACACCCAGTCAGTCATCCCACCCCCCCACCCAGTCAGTCTTCCCCCCCACCCAGTCAGTCTTCCCTCCCACCCAGTCAGTCATCCCCCCCACCCAGTCAGTCATCCCCCCCACCCAGTCAGTCTTCCCCTCACCCAGTCAGTCTTCCCCTCACCCAGTCAGTCTTCCCCCCACCCAGTCAGTCCACCCCCCACCCAGTCAGTCATCCCCCCCACCCAGTCAGTCTTCCCCCCACCCAGTCAGTCCACCCCCCACCCAGTCAGTCACCCAGTCAGTCAGTCACCCAGTCAGTCATCCCACCCCCCCAGTCAGTCAGTTACCCCCCCCAGTCAGTCAGTTGCCTCCCCCCGTCAGTCAGTTACCCCCGTCTCTCCCCCCTCTCTCTCTCCCCCCTCTCTGTCTCTCTCCCCCCTCTCTGTCTCTCTCCCCCCTCTCTGTCTCTCTCCCCCCTCTCTGTCTCTCTCCCCCCCTCTCTCTCTCCACCCCTCTCTCTCTCCACCCCCTCTCTGTCTCTCCACCCCCTCTCTGTCTCTCTCTCCCCCTCTGTCTCTCTCTCCCCCTCTGTCTCTCTCTCTCCCCTCTCTGTCTCTCTCTCTCCCCTCTCTGTCTCTCTCTCTCCCCTCTCTGTCTCTCTCTCCCCCCTCTCTGTCTCTCTCTCTCCCCCCTCTCTGTCTCTCTCTCTCCCCCCTCTCTGTCTCTCTCTCTCCCCCCTCTCTGTCTCTCTCTCGCCCCCCTCTCTGTCTCTCTCTCTCCCCTCTGTCTCTCTCTCTCCCCTCTGTCTCTCTCTCTCCCCTCTGTCTCTCTCTCCCCTCTCTGTCTCTCTCTCTCTCCTCTCTGTCTCTCTCTCTCTCCTCTCTGTCTCTCTCTCTCCCCTCTCTGTCTCTCTCTCCCCCCTCTCTGTCTCTCTCTCTGTCTCTCTCTCTCCCCCCTCTCTGTCTCTCTCTCTCCCCCCTCTCTGTCTCTCTCCCCCTTCTCTGTCTTTCCCCTCTCTGTCTTTCCCCTCTCTGTCTTTCCCCTCTCTGTCTTTCCCCTCTCTGTCTTTCCCCTCTCTGTCTTTCCCCTCTCTGTCTTTCCCCTCTCTGTCTTTCCCCTCTCTCTCTCCCCCCTCTCTGTCTTTCCCCTCTCTGTCTTTCCCCTCTCTGTCTTTCCCCTCTCTGTCTGTCCCCTCTCTGTCTGTCCCCTCTCTGTCTCTGTCCCCTCTCTGCCTCTGTCCCCTCTCTGCCTCTGTCCCCTCTCTGCCTCTGTCCCCTCTCTGCCTCTGTCCCCTCTCTGCCTCTGTCCCCTCTCTGCCTCTGTCCCCTCTCTGCCTCTGTCCCCTCTCTGCCTCTGTCACCTCTCTGCCTCTGTCCCCTCTCTGCCTCTGTCCCCTCTCTGCCTCTCTCCCCTTTCTGCCTCTGTCCCCTCTCTGCCTCTCTCTGCCTCTGTCCCCTCTCTGCCTCTCTCTGCCTCTGTCCCCTCTCTGCCTCTCTCCCCTCTCTGCCTCTCTCCCCTCTCTGCCTCTCTCCCCTCTCTGCCTCTCTCCCCTCTCTGCCTCTCTCCCCTCTCTGCCTCTCTCCCCTCTCTGTCTCTCTCCCCTCTCTGTCTCTCTCCCCTCTCTGTCTCTCTCCCCTCTCTGTCTCTCTCCCCTCTCTGTCTCTCTCCCCTCTCTGTCTCTCTCCCCTCTCTGTCTCTCTGACGCTCTGCCTCACACTCTGGATCTGGATATCTTATTTACCCTGTGTATCTTAACTGCCCTATACTACACCGAAATAACCTATATTCTGCTTTCTTCCAGATCTGACTCAAGCTTCACACGGGAGACATTGGAACCCCCCCTAACCCAGAAGACAGGTAGGAAACACATCCCCTCCAATGTAAAACATTGCGGGAATTAGGGTACCTGGACATTGAGGGACTGCGGATCAGGTAAGATCCCAGGCGGGATTGCTGCTTTAAATATTGTGAAGCGGGGGCATCCAGACACTGGTTAAGGGGTGCAGGAAACTAGTCATTCATTTCTGGCTTTTTTTTCTAGATCCGACATTTATACACACATACACTCAATCTCACACACACATACACACACACACACATACACACACACACACACACATACACACACACGTAACAAGGACTAATTGTAGTATAATGTAATACAATAAATAAACTTATGTCAAAAACGAATGTTCTTATTCGGGAATTTATTCAATTTATGTATTTTTTTTTAAAGTGGGGGCGGGGTTGGGGGCGGGACTAGGGGTGGGGTTGGGGGCGGGATTAGGTGGCGAGTAGATTTTTTGGTTCGGCGAGTAGATTTTTGGGTGATTTGTCAAGCACTGTATATATATATATATATATATATATATATATATATATATATATATATATATATATATATATATATATATATATATTGTGACATAGTCCAAAGATGTTAGGCAGCTTTCTGCCCCATTTTAGAGGAGAAAGTGCAGGAATAGTTACAAATGATCCGTTCCACAGCTTCCCATTAACTCAGGCAGCTGGATGGAAAATCCAGACCACAGATTACCATGGCTCTAGTTCTCCCTCACCTGCTCTTCTAATCACATGCACAGGTATTTAGAGCAGAGAGGTTTTGCATTTCTCTCTCTCTCTCCTTGGAGCCTGGGGGCTGGGGGTGTCGTTACTCTCCTGCATCCAGTATCGAGGTTGACGGCCTCTCCACGTATGACAGTACCAGAGGATTTGCCTGGACCCCACGAACAGATAAGACAAAACAAATGATTACTGCTGTTGCTAAAAGACTGTGCTGTATCTTGTGTCCCTAAAGGAGAGAGCATTGTTTTAAGCTGGGGAACCAGTTTAGTTGGCCAGCAGCTGTTAGAGAGACTGATTCTGATGTGTAGTTAGATCCCTGAAAGGGATAGGATTTGCTTATATGATTTTGGTTTTATTTCTTGAAATAACAGAGTGGGAAATATTGTAACACTGAAATGTGTGAACTGCTGAATGAAAGTATCTGAGTACCTCTAACCTACACATGTTAAAGCTGCAGTACCTTAATTGGATGAAAATAAAGCAGGCAGAAGCCTGAGTTAAGCAGCACAATACTTTGCATGATCCTGTTTGTTGTATAATTAACCCTAGAAGACTGTGTCGGGAAGAACCCAGACAGACGTCAGCACTACAAAAGAGGGGCGTTTGTCACATATGGGGGAGAATGCGGGTCGACACTAAAAAGTCTGTGGGTTTGCAAATAAATGCGGGGGTTTAAAATGGCCGCCGAGCTGAACTAAAGTACAGATGCTATGAGTGAAGTCTGTCCCAATGTGTATATCAGTTGTGCTTCTAGCATACACAGAGAATGTGCGAAGTGTGGATGCAATAGCACCCTGAACCCAAACAGAAAACCAAAATGTTTTGCTGAAGAAAAAAAAAAAAAAAATTTTTGCATCTAGCAAGTGCTGTTTGTAAAGCTAATGCCTTTTTGCTGAAGTGAGTGAATTTGCAGCTAGCAAGTGCTGTATGTAAGTTGCTGAAGTGAGTGAAATTACAGCTAGCAAATTGTCTCTGCCGGGTTTATAAAATGGCCGACATGGAATGTTTGTTTTGCAATGCACGTAATCTTGAAAAACAGTGTCCCTTCAGGCCATACGATGATGATGACGACGACTCGTATGTGGCCCCTGGAGGAGAGCCGTACCCACAGATGAATTTAGTATGCTGGGCCTGTCATGAAGTAGGTCACATGGAAGATGTGTGTCCCAAAATTTTCAAAGACAAACAGCTGCAAAAGCAAGCAATGCCCTGTGAGTGCAAGCAAGATGTGGAAGCTGATACCAGTGAGTGTGTGCCCAGTACCACTGATATCTCTGGAGCTAATAAAGCAAAAAGAAAGAAGAAGAAAAAGAAAACGGTTCCTCAAGTCACAGGGGAAGTGACCGAGCCACTTGAACCTGCGCTGTCAGCACATGCGTCAGAAAGGCGCCGAGATGTGCTGCATACCGGAGTGACCAGCAGAATTGTCACGGGAACAGTGGCAAAGGAAAAGGAGGAGCAAAGGGAAGCTGAATCCTTGAACCAGGATAAAGAGGCTTTGGTTTCTGCACTCCAAGCTGCCCGCCATGATTATGAAGTCCTGCGGCAGGGATTGATGAAAGAGCGAGAATCGAACGCCGAATTACAGAGGTGTATACTTCCAGCTTTACAGGAGTACGAGGCTTTGAAGAAAACAGAGTCTCTCTTACGGAGTCAGCTGGAAGAGGTGACGACTAGTCTGGAAAAGGCCAACACCGTAATTGCTATCCTAAAACAGAAATATGGGAAGGCTCTACAAGAGGTTCACGCGCTCAGCACAGAGGTGCAAAACTCACGCCTGGAGGGCCACGGTCGCAGCACAGAGCTGTGTACATTGAAGAAAACCTATGAGAATACCCTGAGTAATTTAGAGACTGTAAAAAGAGAGAATGTAAGTCTGACACAGAAAAATTCAGACTTGACTGACCAGATCAGTGAAGGTGATGAGAAGCTTCACCAAGCAGAAAAAGTGGAGAAGCAATTGATCCAGGAAAAGTTAGAAATGCAGGAAGCACTGCAGAATACAGAATCAGCGGCGATCCAGGCGACACAAACTGCAGAGCTCCAAAAAATGGAGGCGCTGATGCAAACCCAGAGCAAGCACCAGAAAGAGGTGAAGACCCTGAGGGAGGTCTGGCACGATCAGGTTGAAGAGCTGCAGAAGCAGATGGCTGAGCGCGAGATACAGTGCGCCAAGAGAGAGGAGGTGTCCGTCCGTCAGGTGGTTTGCCTGACACTGCGCTATAAAAGCGAGATGGCCGATATCTACAAGCAGCTGGACCACACGGCAAATGAGGGGGCCCGGCTGCAGCTGGAGCTGGACAAGACCCGGAAGGAGCACCTGCAGCTGCAGGTCAAGAATAGAGAAAATGAAACAGAGTTAAACCTCGCTCTGAAACAGATGACGGACATGGGAGAAGCGGCTAAAGTGGTTCAGTCGGGCTATCAATCCTACCTCCTAACCAAGCAAGCTGTACGTTCCTATACGTGTATCTTCAATGCTGTTGCAATATTACGATTTGCTATAAAGATGAAGTTGGAGAAAGAGATTCCAAGGCTAAAAGAGACACGGTCACAAAAGGAGACCAGGGAAAGTAAACTCAATGCCCTCACTGATGACAAAGAGGAAGGAGAAAGAATTGACTTTGATTGTGCTGCTGTTATTCCAGAAACAGATAGGCACCCTCCTGAGAATATTCTCCCTGATCTGGGATTCAAAAATCCAGATCCTCAATTTCATTTACGTTGTCCAGAAGATTATCAAACCAGTGGAAACACCCAGGACACCACAGAAGATGTTTTAGCCAAGTGGGTGGCAGTTCCTGAAAACACAAACTTGTTGACAGATCCTGATGACGTGGTTAATATGGACTACGTTTGTACAGAGGCAACTAGGTCTCCAAAACCCAAAGGCCTGATAATGGCCACAAAAGGGAAATCAAAGATTGAAAAGAAAAAACAACGAAGGTTAACACGGCGCCTGAATAGTTCCATATCTCACCAATCTGGACCACACTGTGGAGCCAAGGAGAATCCGGTCCAAGGGTCTCATCAGAAGCTAAAGAAACAGTCCAGTCATTTGCAGGTTGCAGCGGACTTTGAAATAAAGTCAAAGGATGCAATAGACTGGAAGTCAAAAAAAAAATAAATAAATAAATGTTTGGGGGAACTGACCGATTTAATTTTTTTATTACACGTGTGGACTATGTCACGGACACTTAACTTTGCAAATAAGCATTTTTGTCAATATTACAATGTTATATTGGTTCTCTGTGTTGAAAATGTAGCTAAACTACAAATTAATATACAGGGTTGATGGCCCTTAAGATTACAAGGCTGTAGTATAAGAAAAAAAAAAAAAAATATTGGTTGCTTACAATATGGAAAAAAAAAATGCCCTTTTCGGTTGGTAAATTTATAATGAGGTTCATATTCTAGAGTAGAAAACCCAGGGAGGTAATAGAAATTGTCTGGTTTTGTGAATATATTTAGCAGATCCTGGGTTGCAAGAATGTGTGCTAGACATTTATTTTTCAAAATAGTTCCCTAATAGAGAGCAACAAAAAAATATGTTTGCCAAGTATAGTCTCTTATGACGAAACGTATTGTCCATAATTGCCGTGGAAAAAGTTCATATTCGTGTCATGTGAATACTTAATGTTGTACTGAGGAGTTAGCTCAAGTATTTCAGGTAGGACGCTCACCCCAGTGAGGTCCATGGCCGCTCACCCCAGTAGGTGTGAGCTGGGGAGGGGGATATGTGACATAGTCCAAAGATGTTAGGCAGCTTTCTGCCCCATTTTAGAGCAGAAAGTGCAGGAATAGTTACAAATGATCCGTTCCACAGCTTCCCATTAACTCAGGCAGCTGGATGGAAAATCCAGACCACAGATTACCATGGCTCTAGTTCTCCCTCACCTGCTCTTCTAATCACATGCACAGGTATTTAGAGCAGAGAGGTTTTGCATTTCTCTCTCTCTCTCCTTGGAGCCTGGGGGCTGGGGGTGTCGTTACTCTCCTGCATCCAGTATCGAGGTTGACGGCCTCTCCACGTATGACAGTACCAGAGGATTTGCCTGGACCCCACGAACAGATAAGACAAAACAAATGATTACTGCTGTTGCTAAAAGACTGTGCTGTATCTTGTGTCCCTAAAGGAGAGAGCATTGTTTTAAGCTGGGGAACCAGTTTAGTTGGCCAGCAGCTGTTAGAGAGACTGATTCTGATGTGTAGTTAGATCCCTGAAAGGGATAGGATTTGCTTATATGATTTTGGTTTTATTTCTTGAAATAACAGAGTGGGAAATATTGTAACACTGAAATGTGTGAACTGCTGAATGAAAGTATCTGAGTACCTCTAACCTACACATGTTAAAGCTGCAGTACCTTAATTGGATGAAAATAAAGCAGGCAGAAGCCTGAGTTAAGCAGCACAATACTTTGCATGATCCTGTTTGTTGTATAATTAACCCTAGAAGACTGTGTCGGGAAGAACCCAGACAGACGTCAGCACTACAAAAGAGGGGCGTTTGTCACAATATATATATGCGTGTGTCTGTGTGTGTTTAAATAAGTTTAGAAATAAATAAATACTTTAATGTTTTAATAACATTGTACATACACACACACACACACACACACACACACACACACACACACACACATATACATACATTTTCAGCGGCGATAGCAGCGCAAATTCATTCTTTTTCTCATCTCCCTGCCGTGCGCGCGGCACCATTATAGAATGACTGACTAACCTCAGCCAACTAAAACTGCTGCACGCACGGCGTAGCGCACACACGCAGTATAGAACCAGCCTAAGCCATGTAAAGGAGCTAAATTTGTGATTAAATATGTTCTAACCAATAAGTACCCTACCATAAGACTTCGAACCTAAAAAAAACTGGATTCGTTCACACTTATGTAAAAAAAAAAGATAATAGGCTCCTTGAAAATTGGCATATCTCCTAGGTATTTCAAGCACCTGCGAATGAGAAAGCAGAGGTGTCGCAATCTTGATTCAGTGCAGAGTAAATGCGTACTTCAGTATTAGGCGATGCCTTTAATATTTGGTCTAACAATTGATATAATTCCTGATGGAATCTGGATTCACAAATCTTTGTCGCCTCGACTCCAGACCTGCACAAAAGACAAAGAGGGAAGATACATTGTAATCACGTTAACTAAGGGTACTTCCCTAGTTACTCTAGCAAATATATTCACCCCATGTTGGTGAAACTCAACTTCTTATGCAGATTAAGAAAGGGGCTTTGATCTTCGGAGGGGATTTCAATGTTATCTCTAATCACTTGGTGGACAGATCACATTCAAATAGGTGTCAACCAAATAACAGAGACCAATCTAATGCCAATCATTTTCAACAGTTATGTGAATTACATAGATTTACTGATGCCTAGAGACATATGAATCTGATGGGTAGGGATTTTTTATTTCCTCTCAAATCCATAATTCATACTGCCGTATAGACTATATCCTGAAAGATAGTTCTCTAACTGATCAGATAACGCAAGCAAATTAAATTCACATTACCTGGCACCTATGCTGTGCGCAGTGATAACTGACCAGTCAATCATCACTGCAACCGGTAACAGCGCTACCCAGCGACATCAAATCCGGATCTGGTGTGCTGGGACCAGCGGCGGCGGTGATTGAGGAGGAGAAGAAAAAGAAGAATCATTGTCATCGGCGAGCAGGAGGCAGAGGCTATGCGAGGGTCGGGGCAGAGCTGGTTGGAAGACTAGGGTCAGAGATTGTCAGAGCTCTCCTCTACTCTGCCCGTCCCTGCTCTCTATGCACACTGTGGCAATGGGGAGGAGTGTCTGTGTGAGAGTGTATGTGTGTCTCATAGATACACAGTTACATATACACACACACATTGATACAGAGCCGCCGATGGGAGGGGGAGTTGGGTATCCGGAACACCACCACCACCCACGGCTCTTAACTATTTTGTATTTTTGTCCACCCCTGATAGCCTGGGCTCTATATGACTAGACCATCCAATGGAGACTGAATTAAACTTTGTGTAATCCAGAAACTAGGTCTAAAATTCATGGAAAACTCACAGCTTATATTGAAATCAATAGCACCTCCGATATCCCATTCACAACTGTGTGGGAAACACACAAAATTGTGATCCGTGGAGTTTTTATTAGCACAGCCTTCTACAAAAAAAATTGCGAACGTCAGATAGTAGTAAATAGAGAAATAAGATAATTAGAATCTCAACACAAACAACCCACAAAACTGATGTAAGAAAAAACGGATCAGTCTCAGAGGAGAACTTAACCTATTGTAGCAGGATAACATGGAAAAATCCCTAAGGTGGACGAAAAATACGTGTAACAAAGCAAATAAAGATGATTCTCTTCTGGCGAATAATGTATATAGACTTAAAACATATTCAAACATCGATTTGATTTAGGACAAGACCGGGGGCCTGGTCTCGGATCCAAAGTCTATATGGGCATGTTTTGAAGAATACGACCATAAGATGTATAATATTGCAGAGGCCCTGATCCCATTTCCAGAAATAGAGCTGAAATTAAAGACTTTCTAGAGAAAGTGGGTCTTACTCAGATGAAAGACGAGGGTAAATACAAATTGGAGGGGACCATTAACAAAAGAGGAAATAGCTGTGGTGATCAAATCTCTTAAAAACAATACATCTCTTGGTCCTGGTGGACTTCCTAGTATCTATTACAAAAAAATGTCTGCTATTTACATAAGCTTTTGAATTTGTTCATGGAAAAAAATGGCAGAGTTCAATGACTACGGGAAATATTGTGGTGATACACACAGAGGGCAAAAATAAAAAAACGAATTGTGCAAGTTACCATCCAATTTCTCTGCTGAACACTGATCTAAAACTAAATGCAATAAATATTAGCCAATAGATTTGCCGAATTCTTACACCTCCTGGTCCACTACTATCAGGTGGGTTTAGACCCGGGTAAGCAGGCATGGGATAATACCAGGAGAATGATTCATATTATTTAACACACTAATACCTCTAGAACACCTACAGATATACTAATCCTTGATGCTGAAAATACATTTGATAGAATTCATTGGATTTTCATGTTTAATATGTGAAGAGTTTGGCGACCAATTTATAACGGGATTAAAACCATCTATCCGTAACCATCAGCTATAATTAAAGTAGGTGGATACTGTTCTGAGCAAGAAAACATTGCTAATGGTACATACCAGGGGTGCCCTATGCCTCCATTAATCTTTGCCTTAACAATAGAAACAGTTGCTTGTCACATTAGGGATAGCCCGGATATTTCGGGACTGAAGAGTGGCAAATCAGAATATAAGTCTGTTTCGTTTGCAGATGGTTGGGGTCGACCAGACTATCTTGGGGTTGCAAAGCAAAACACAGAGGTTAATAAACGTGAGTTTATTTGGCTAGAGCCAACAGTAGGCAACAAGCACAAAAACAAGACACTAATCCACAATACAGTGACTTGCGTGGTGTCTCCTAACTCGCTAGGTGCAGGATGCTGCCACCAAAATCTGTCTCTAGTCACCAAGACCAGCCTGCAACTTCTGTGGAGCTCGGACTGGCATCACCTTACTGTATATAGTTTCCCAGCCTCCATTCAGAATCATTGAGGACTGGGTTCCGACCAATCAGTGTTGTCGCTGAGCCAATCCCAAGCCAGAGGGGCGTCCGGAACGGACTAATCCGTATGGTGGTGGAGCTGAGTGCCAAAGGACGGCCTGAGGGGCTGGATCACGGAGTTTTGAAAATTAGAACTGACCAATAGGAACCGTGCCAATGGGGCTAGGACAAGATTGTAGGTCCTCAAGATCAATTCCAGGTATCCCGTAGCGTTGGATGCCTTGCTGCTGGGTAGAGAACAATGTTCCAGCCTTGATTTGTGTATCTCCAAGCAGATGGACGTTTCCTTCTCTAGTCTCGCACTGTTCCTGGACACAGCACATTGCCCACACAATAACTAGCCCCCTGACTCCTTGTATTCCTGGTACATAGCCATTGTCCCAGGCTCAGGCATACAATGAGTCACACAAGATAAACCAAAACTGTTGCAAAACACACAGAAATAATGTGTAATGTATAACTGGGGTTGGGGCACGCTCATCCCTAGAATAGCAATTTAACCCTTCACCTAGGGTTGCCCTGTTGACAGGGCAATGCTGCCCCTGCCGTCCCAATGATAAATGCTTTTGTTAACCAGGCCAGCAGTTTCCCTCCCAAACTTATTCCAAAAACTGGGTAGATTCGGAAAACTTTCAAATTTCAAAATTAATTACACAAAATCGAAGACACTATCTTAATATACATCCACACACAGTGAAACTATTACTATACAGTTAGGTCCGGAAATAATTGGATACTGACACAATGGCTGGCGTGATCCGGACTTTAACACGCCTGCAAGCGGCTCAAGCTTACTCTTTCGGGTCAGTACCGCCTCCCCCTCTCAGCTTATTCTTCTGTGCAGCGGGGGCATCACATTAACATTAGATGTTCTTCCAATAGTCTGACGGCTTTGGAGATTATATAGTCTGTTGTACTTGCATTTTTTACGGTATATTTTACGTGTCCATATTTGTACGTTCACTGTGTCAGTGTAGCGGTGTTGGAACCGCGTTTGTTGTTTGTCTGTGGTCTGAGTCCAGACCTTTTTATTATTAAAATTACAATTACACCTAACTATTACATCTGATTCTGATTTTTTAGAGTGTATCTTAATCCTTGGTGCGCTTGGTGTGTGTTTTTGTTTCTTTAATTCAAGGGGTTGAACAAAACTATCGTATAAAACGTTTAGGAATTGCAACCATTTACATGCACAGTCCCCTTATTTCAGGGGCTCAAATATAATTGGACAAATTAACACAATCATAAATAAAATGTTCATTTGTAATACTTTGTTGAGAATTCTTTGCAGGCAATGACTGCTTTAAGTCTGGAATGCATGGACATCACCAAACGCGGGGTTTCCTCCTTTGTGATGCTTTGCCAGGCCTTTACTGCAGCTGTCTTCAGTTCTTGTTTGTTCATGGGTCTTTCTGCCTTAAGTTTTATCTTGAGCAAGTGAAATGCATGCTCGGTCGGGTTGAGACCAGGTGATTGACTCGGCCATTGCAGAATATTCCACTTCTTTGCCTTAAAAAAACTCCTGGGTTGCTTTCGCAGTATGTTTTGGGTCATTGTCCATCTGTAAAGTGAAGCGCCGTTTCATCAACTTCGCTGAATTTGGCTGAATCTAAGCAGACAATATATCCCTATACACTTCAGAATTCATCCGGCTGCTTCTGTCTTCTGTCACATCATCAATAAACTCTAGTGACCCAGTGCCATTGTAAGCCATGCATGCCCATGCGACTTCCTCCACGTGTTTTACAGATTATGTGGTATGCTTCGGATCATGAGCCGTTCCAAGCCTTCTCCATACTTTTTTCTTCCCATCATTCTGGTACAGGTTGATCTTAGTGTCATCTGTCTAAAGAATGCTGTTCCAGAATTGGGCTGGCTTTTTTAGATATTGTTTGGCAACGTCTAATCTGGCCTTTCTATTCTTGAGGCTTGTGAATGGTTTGCACCTTGTGGTGAACCCTCTGTATTTGCTCTCGTGAAGTCTTCTCTTTATGGTAGACTTGGATAATGATATGCCTACCTCCCGGAGATTGTTCTTCACTTTTACTGGATGTTGTGGAGGGGTTTTTCTTTACCATGGAAAGGATCCTACGATCATCCACCACTGTTGTCTTCCGTGGACGTCCAGGCCTTTTTGTGTTGCAGAGCTCACCAGTGCGTTCTTTTTTTCTCAGAATGTACCAAACTGTTGATTTGGCCACTCCTAATGTTCCTGCTATCTCTCTGATGGATTTTCTTTTTTTTTGCAGCCTAAGGATGCCCTGTTTCACTTGCATTGAGAGCTCCTTTGACCGCATGTTGTGGATTCACAGCAACAGCTTCCAAATGTGAATACCACACCTGGAATCAACTCCAGACCTTTTACCTGCTTAATTGATGATGAAATAACTAATTAATAGCCCACCTGTCCATGAAACAGCTTTTGAGTCAATTGTCCAATTACTTTTGGTCCCTTGAAAAAGAGGGGGCTACATATTAAAGAGATGTAATTCCTAAACCCTTCCTCCAATTTGGATGTGAATACCCTCAAATTAAAGCTGATAGACTGCACTTTAAGCACTGTAACTTGAATTTATTTTGGTACAGAGCTGAAATAACAAAACTTGTATCAGTATCCAATTATTTCCGGACCCACTGTATATTATAATTACAATGTAATTTGAACTTCAAATGGCTTGACTCATCCATTAAATAGTTTGGTGTTCACATAACCTCAACTTTTGACACTTTATACTGAGTGAATTTTCCGTCTCTCTTGAAGAGAATCTACAAACATTTACGGACGGGAAATACTTACAATATCTCATGGATAGGTAGATAGGTAGAGTGGCAATAAAAATGAATTTACTCTCCCCATTAAAGCTGAAAACCAAGCAATATCCTACATGTGTGTTTTTTTTTTTTTTAAATAAATCAGTTCGGTACCATAAGAAAATACTTGTAGCATTTAAAACAAACAAACTGCATAATATATTATAATATAACAAGCATTTTTTGTTTCTATTGCAACCATTTACAAAGTCACGTCCCCTTCCTATTCTGAAACAGGCTCTGGCACACCCCTTTTTGAGCAATGCCCTCTCTCTAGCAGTGCACCAATTGTATCTAGTGACTGTCTGGTCACATGATCTTCCCCAAAGAACTTTGCATCTTTGGTCCTCTTCTGCTGCACTGACGGCCATTTAGTGATCCCGAGCCGAATCTTTACCGATTGATCACAGGAGAACAGATCGAACGGCAACTTAGCTAATTACTTATCATTGGGTGGATTGTATTGATGCACATATTAAAGGGTGGGGGGATTGTAAATAGAAAAACAGCAGTTTGGACTTCTGCTTTAATATATACCTATTTATGAGGTTCATTTGAAACTATCAGAAACCATGAGTTAAAGAACTATTATTGCAATATAAAGCTTTATTGCATGTTCCTTTAAACAATACAGCAAACAAAAACATACATAAAACAATAAACACCGCTGTTATCGTTGAGGGTATTGGCTCTCCCTGTAGAAATGAATTGTACATTTGGATGAGATAGGGGGATAAAATAGGTTGGAACATTTTATAATAGATGTTAGAAAAACCGTCCGGGCCCGGTGTTTTTGCTAGCTGAAGGGATTTTATGGCTTGGGAAAGTTCTTCTTGTGTTATGGGTTTGTTGAGGGATTCTGTTTCTTGGGGGGTAAGAGTGGGGAGGTTACAATGGTCTAGGTATTGAGTTATTTTGTTTATGTTTACTGGGTCATGGTCTGGAGGGTGGAGATTGTATAGGTCAGAGTAAAATTTCGCGAATTCCTGGGTTATTTCTTTCTCTAGGTATGTGATTTGACCTTTGTCTGTTTGGATTTTTGCTATCTGGGCTTTTGCTTTAATACCTCGTAGTTAACCCAATTCTCCCTAGACTGATACATATAGATCAAGTAGGATTTGTGTCGGGAAGACAGGCCTCCGACAATACACGCAAAATAGTGGATATAATCGACCACGTGCATCTCTCTGGGTCCAAAGCAATGATCCTAAGCCTCGACGCTGAAAAAGCGTTCGATAGGATTAGGTGGTCCTTCCTAGACCAAACCATGCTGAGGTTTGGATTCTCAGGTCCTTTCCTGGAAGGAGTGAGAGCCCTATATCACAATCCAACAGCATATGTCAAATTAGCAGGGGGGTTTTCAGACCCCATAAAGATTAGAAACGGGACTAGACAAGGCTGCCCGCTCTCACCCCTTTTATTTGCCTTAACTATAGAACCCCTAGCAGCTTCAATCAGAGAAGAACCCAATATAAAAGGAATTAAAATCGGGGACAGAGAACACAAAATTTCACTGTTTGCAGACGACGTAATATTAACTCGCGCGGCCCCCCATACCTCCCTTCCTAACCTCCAACAGCACCTGACACAATTTGGCCAAATATCTGACTATAAAATAAATATGGACAAATCTGAGGCCCTAAATTTAACCCTCCCCCAACAGGATTGGAATCTCATCCAAGCCAATTTCAAATACCGCTGGAGTTCCTCCTACATTAAATACCTAGGTGTCAAAATCTCCACTTCTTACAATACCCTATATCAATACAATTATCCTCCCTTATTCAACCAGATTAAGAAAGACCTGGAAATCTGGAAAAAGCACCAAATCTCATGGTTTGGAAGAATGACGGCAGTAAAAATGAACGTTCTTCCGAGACTGTTGTATAATTTCCAAACCCTCCCAATTTCGATCCCACAAACATCTCTTAAAAACATGCAGTCTGTAATCCTCCAATTTATCTGGAACGACAAGAAGCCCAGAGTCCCACGATCAGTGTTGTTGTCGAGTAGAGACAGAGGAGGCTTGGGGGTCCCCGACCTAGCAAAATACTATCTCGCTGCACAGCTGAAGCAGACTGTAGTTTGGAATTGCGACCCGGCCTTAGCTTCATGGTTAGAGATAGAGACTCACTACGCCTATCCCCTCTCCTTCCAGGTGGCAATGTGGCCTTCTGGTAGCAGCGGGGCTAAACCACCAAGGTTTGCCCTGGGAGCAATGAGATGCACGTGGGAAGCATGGCTTAAATGCAAGGGGAAGTACGGTCTGGTAGCATCCCCCTCACAGCTCACCCCCATCTTTGGGAACCCCAAATTCCCCCCAGGGTGTTCCCCAAGTCAATTCGACCAATTTCAGAGTCGCAATATTAGGATGGTGGCCGACCTGCTGCAGAAAGATGAGATCGCTACGTTTCAGGTGATTAGAAATAAATTTGATATCCAAGGTCTGCACCTTTTTAAATATATGCAGGTCACACACTTCCTTTTATCCCTCTCCCCAACCTCTAAATTCCCCAAATTAACCAAATTCGAATCCCTTTGTACTAAAAGAACATATCAAAAAGGATTGATCTCACAACTATACAAAACACTAGAGTCGCCCTCGACCCCATTCTTCCATCGATACATGCAAAAATGGTCTGAGCAACTAGGTCTATCGGTGGACCTAGAGGACTGGGAGGAGATCTGGGAGCAAGCCCCCAAAACTTAAATTTGCACGACCATAAAAGAAAACATATACAAAATTCTATTTCAATGGTACCTGACTCCCGTTAGACTGAGCCAGATCTACCCCGGCGCAATTGACCTGTGCTGGCGTGGATGTGGTCAAAAGGGCGACATGGCCCATATTTGGTGGTCATGTCCGGAGATACAAAGATTCTGGGCTTTGATCCTGAGTCTTACCAAACAGGTCACAGGACTAACCCTACCCATGGACCCCCTGACCCTGGTGCTGAACAAACCTATCTCAGATCTTCCCCCCCCCGGTGGCAAGACTAATAACGGCTATACTAACGGCAGCTAGGTGCTCCATTGCGGCCGCATGGAAGCAGACAAAAGCCCCCTCTAGAGCTACGGTCACCAGAAGGATCAATCAAGTAATGATGATGGAGAAACTAACTGCCCTCATCCAAAAAAAAATACCCCAATTTCTGAATACCTGGGATCCCTGGCTAGCAAACTAGTCCCGACCCGGTGGAGCCGCGGAGGTAGGAGCGTACTATCCCCCCCCCTCCCTCTCCCCTTCCCCCCCTGATCCAGGTTGAGAAGAAGTTCAACTGGAACCTGACTCAAGACTTCCCCCCCTCCCGGCAGTCTTCCCCCCCACCCCCCCCTACCGAACCCCCTGTATGTCCTCCCACCTCTTCCCCTTCCCCAGTTAATCCCTTTTGCCCAGTAAAAAGAAAATGTTTTATGGACACACACACTCAGCATGTGAAAAGCTACACTGTCATGGGATCATGACACCCTTACCTGTGTTGTACTACCTTATTGTGTTCAATAAAAAAATTGATACAAAAAAAAACCAATAAACACCTATCCATGTGTAAGGGCTTAATTACTTCCCCAGTCCCTCTCTGCAAGGCTGGGGGGGGGGAGGGGGGAAGCCCCATACCCACTTATCTCCCTAAAGTCTCAGCAGTACCTTAACACTTTTGTCTTGCTCGCAGAACACAGCCCTCCTTTTCCTTATGGCAGCTCCATTGTGAGCTATGGAATTTACTTGTTTCTCATAGTTATATAGTAGATGAGGTTGAAAAAAGACATATGTCCATCAAGTGCAACCTATGCTAAATTTAGACAACAGATACTTTATCCTATATCTATACTTACTTATTGATCCAGAGGAAGGCAAACAAAAAACTCCAGTGACATATCATCCAATGATATCTCATAAGGGGAAAAATTAAATTCCTTCCTGACTCCAATAATTGGCAATAGGATTAATCCCTGGATCAACATCCTTCCCATGTATACTTATTTGGTATATCCCTGTATACCTTTCCCATCTAAAAAGATGTCCAACCTTTTTTTGAACAAATCTATTGAATCTGCCATCACAGTCTCCATGGGTAATGAATTCCACATTTTAACTGCCCTTTGTCACGCCTGTATGCCCGCAGACCTGGCAAGACCCCAATACTGAGGTGGGAACGGTATTACCACACACCCACAGCAGTGGGAGCAAGCCCGGGGTGTGGTATGGCGTTGCTGGGCCTGTTGGAAAATAGTAGTATACTTGCAACGTCTTGGTGGTATAACGTAAGAATGGTAGTGTCCGTGCGCCAAAGTCCAGGGATCCAGAAAGCAGAGTAGTCAAGTTCGTAAGCCAAGTCCAAGGGTTCCAGAGGTCAGCAAAGTAGAGTTCGTAGCAAGATTCTAGGGTAACAGCGTGTAGGGGTCAAAACCAGGGAGATCCAAAGATAAGCAGGCGCAGGTACAGGCTGGAACACAGAGAGAGCAAAGCATAGGACGGCACACACAGGGATAACAGGAACTATGCAGAGCAACGATAGAGAGGACAGACAGGGATTATAAAGGAGGGAACACCAATAGGAGAGAGAGGAGGAGCAGACGGAGACGTGGGAGACAGCAGGGATAGGTCAGGAGGAGAAGAGGAGGAGACAGGGGAGTCGGACAGAGAGATTGCTTGCAGGGCATGGGAGGAGCAGTTCAGAGGCTGACAGGCTTTAGAAAAGGAGCGTGTGCGCGCGCCCTCTGTAAACTGAGAGTGCGCGCGCACAGGCTGCGTCACGATACGCGCGGAGAGCCGCGCCGCAGACACACCTGCGGAAGGGAACGGAGGAACGGAAGAGATAGCCACCAGAGGTGAGGGAATAGAAGCGGACACTGAGGGGACCTGAGAGCGGGGAGTGTCGCCGCAGGGGCTCGGGGAACGTGCGGGTGCGCGAGACTTACGGGGCGCGCGCTGAGGCAAGGGAACGGCGTCAGAGGTTGCCGGAGTGGGCAAGCGAAGGGAGGTTGGGAGGGGAAGGGACAGAGAGGGTGATGTCAGGAGCATAAGAAGGGGAAGGAATCCCCTGAACCGTCACACCCTTACTTTAAAGAACCCTTTCCTTTGTTGCTGGGGAAATCTCCTTTCCTCCAACCTTAATGAATGGCCCTGAGTACTTTGTACTGCCCGTGGGATGAACAGTTCTTTTGAAAGCTCGTTGTACTGTCCCCGAATATATTTGTATATAGTTATCATATCCCCTCTAAGACGCCTCTTTTCTAATGTAAATAAATCTAATTTAGCTAGCCTCTCCTCATGTTAGATTGTCCACCCCCTTTATTAATTTGGTGGCTCTTCGCTGCACTCTCTCTATTTCCATAATGTCTTTTCTTAGGATTGGTGCCCAAAATTGTACTCCATATTCAAGGTGTGGTCTTACTAATGCTTTATAAAGGGACATAATTATGTTTACTTCCCTTCCATCCATTGCCCGTTTGATGCAAGATAAGATCTTGTTTGCCTTTGCAGCTACTGCATGACTTTGGGCACTATTGCTAAGCCTGCTGTCTGCAAGCACTCCTAAATCCTTCTCCATCAAGGATTCCCCCACTATATCTACATTTAATTTGTAAGTCGCCTGTTTATTCTTGCATCCCAAATGCATAACCTTACATTTATCTGTATTAAACCTCATCTGCCATTTACCTGCCCATGTTTCCAGTCTCTCCAAGTCCTTCTGAAGAGACATTACATCCTGCTTTTTCTAAAAGTCCTTATCAGCCAGGTGGAGTCTGGTTAATTGCCTGTGTGCAATTAACCAGCATGCTGCTGAATTTAGAAACAGTTTCTCTTCATCAGTGATAAGTCCCCTGTTACATACCTCCCCTGTTTGTGGGAATCTCGGGCTTACCACGACCAAAGCCCATTCTTCCACTCTCCCCCGAGATATCTCTGCAGCTCGATTGAGAGTGGATGGAGGAAGAGAACCCTCAGTCCCGCTGGGATTGAAGCCCTTTCTCGAGGTTATTAGTGTCTCCTCCAGAAGGTGCTTGAAATCAGCACTCCTCAGTCTCTCAAGGAGGACTTTTTCCAAGTATAGTCTTTCTACTGACCGCGTGGTCATGAGATTTCCCCAGCATCAGGTGATCCTCTCTTTGTAGGCAGACTGTATGGCAAAAGTCGCAGAGCGTTTACTCAAATAGCTTTCTCTCGCCATCTTTTCCATGGACTCCATTTTAGCACTAAATGTCCGTTCATTATAACCCTGGCTCAGGTCTTGCACAGCCTGTCAGCTTAATTTTGAGTTCTGTCTGATGTCCATAATCTATTTCTGCTATCCTAGATTTGTGCCATTTCATGGTATCACTTAAAGAGCGTTCAAGAATAGCTATTTGAGTTTTCAGCTCTTGAAGCTGTCCTTCTGCGCTTCTTTTTCCACTCAATGCAGTTGCCAGTTCAGCTTCTTTGGAATTGAGTTGCGATTCCACATCTCCCAGTTGACTCAGAGCAAGGCTTACATCTGTTTCCTTTTCTCTATTTCTGACCTGTAGCTGCTGGTGCTCCTCCTGGACATTGTCCAGCTTCAGCCATAGCCGGGCCCTATGTGTCATTTATGGGAGGGTGGCGGGGAAAGAGGTTGGGAAGGCCCTGCCTAGCTGCTTACATAAGTAATAGAAACTTAAAGTGGTGCTATCAGGGATGGATAGTGGAGATAATATATACAAAAAAAAAAAGAAGAGAGAGAATCCCTATCGATGCACACACCTATACTAGGTATCAAAATAATAAAGTTTTATTCATAATAGAAAACATGAACTGATTAAAACTTCAAAAGTAGCGCTAGACTTTAAAAGCCAATGGTATATTGCCTGTTGACAAGAGATAGTGGCATGAATGCTCAAATCTACCTCCTATGTAATCCTACACAAGGTATTATTGTGTGGTACGGATTCTCTCACACTGTGCCATATATGGGTGCTCGTAAGTATGAGTTGCTGACAATTAGGTAAGTAACGTCGGAGTTCCAAAGAACTCACTGAACAGGGAGGTAATGTTTGATATATAAGCCAATCGACTTGGTATATGGTAGATCTTATTGTATATACCAAATAATCCAAGCAGGTAGATTGAAAATGCTGGTGATTTGTAACTGTGCAGACAGCATATAGTCACCTGCTAAGGTAGATTTACCAAAGCTATTCACACATACGTTAGGCGAATACTTTTACCTCTAATACGTTGGTGAAGGGTTAATTGCCACAGGCGTCTGTAACAAAAAAAGGGTATGTACCCTATGAAATCACATAGGCATATATTAATCCAATCTGTTGTCAGTGTTATATACAAACATACATAAGGCTACTTACTGTGTGTTACCTTATGATCCATCTGGTGGTGGATACGCGGTGCACACAAATTGTCAGCTCGGCTATATATCTCTACATCTAAAGACACACTGCAGAGTATAAACTATCTCCTGCTAGTGAGATCCACATATAGCCCACATAATTGTTAACTATTAGTTATTGGCTTGCTTGTAATGCCAGCTGAGATAGACCAAACACCTTTGCGTCGGTCGCGCTACTGATGTCACGCTGATATCATACCCGACGCGTTTCGTTCCTGCTTCGAGGGTGGGCGGGTCACTGCTCCCGGCGGCTTTATGTATGCGCGCCGTTACCATGGCAACCTATTGCGTCGGTTATTCACCTTGATATTTGGCGCGCAATCCGTAGCCAACCGGGAGAGGTATTCGTGTATACCCAATTAAGAACACAGACTCCTAATGATCCATTGAACATAATAATAAAATAGAGTAAACATATACAAATAATAAAAGGCTGCAAAAGAGGGGCAAAAATCCCTGGTTGGGCAAGGACAGGCTCTCATAAAGCATACTGTGATGTTAGCAGGAGTAAACAAAGTAACAGGTATTGGCCACATAGTTATATACTTGCGCATAGACACACAAAGTCTAGATGCCCAATAAAGTAAATTCACAGAGTAAGGTGCAGTCAGATACTGTTAAATGTATCCAATTTGGACACTGGTTGCATACTCATTTTAGGTTGGTTAAGGTGTGAATTAAGCATCCTGAAAGCGATGTTTTAGTTCTTCTAGTATATAAGCAGAGTCTCTGTAGAACGGCCTATTGGGGTAGCTAGTGTAGTTATTCCATTGCAAGAACACACACGCACACATATATATATATCTATATAGATATACCATAGATATAGATATATATGTATGTATAAACACATATATGCACAGACAGATGATACATACAGTTTATGATAGTGGCTGATTCATGTTATTCATCTGTCAGATATACTCAGAGACCCCAAGATATAAGTGTATATGCTAATACCAAATGCCACACTATTTTGCCCTTATAGAAGATGACGTTAAGGAACCGTAAGGGGTGGTAGCATATTGGAACATAAGGGATGATGCATATATATGTAGTCAGATGATGGTGTTGAGGATATACAGTACATGCCAGATCTTTAAAGGAAGTCAGAATATACAAAACCCTCATTTAAACCTCTTGGTGAGAGGGTTCCCAAGGTGTATATCCACCGTGATTCCTATTTCAGAAGGGCTGTATATAAATCTCCTTTACGAGCCCCAGGCATTCTATGATCTATCCCTCGAAATGACAGATAGGTAGCATCGCCTCCATGTTTAAGATTAATGTATCTTTCCACTGGTACATCCTTTTTGGTCTTGACCGTACTGACGTGTTCTAGGATTCTTCTGCATAGTCATACGTGTGACCCCCCCCCCCTCTCCTACCCCCCACCGTATGCACTCCCCCTGTACCATTCTCTTTGTTCTGTACAGAATCGGCCACCTGAACACAAACACGTTACATACACGGGCACACGTGCATGGACACATGTATGTACTCAAACATATAGACACACACATGCACATCGTCCCATTTAGCGTTGCTTTGGATAACGTTCGCTGCATTATGCCTCTTCTGTATTATGTATGTCTGGAATTTGTGTGACCTTTAACCTGCCTTTGCTTACAGAGGGAGAGTGTGAGGGGGGCTTTGTCTGCTGGGAGTGAGGAGGGGGGAGCAGTCAGACCCCAGAACGGCAAACCCAAACAGAACCTTTTCACAGCTCTGCTGAGGCTCTGCCACTGTCAGGTAACTGAGAGGGGAAGGGATGAGAAGGGGGAGAACGTTTAGAGGGGGAAAGAGAGACAGCGGGAGAGGTAGAAAGAAGATGTGGGAGAGTAGTGAAGAGGGAGAGATAGTGGGGAGACACAAAGATAGACAAGAGGGAGGGGGAGAGAGGTGGAAAGGGGGAGAAGAGAGGGATAGATGATGAAAGGGACGGGGAGAGGGGAGGCAGAGAGAGGTTGATAAAGGGGAGATGGATAGAGAGTAAGAGAGGAGAGAGATATTGTATAATAGAAAGGAGAGGGGGAAACAAAGGGGGGAGGGGATGGAAAGGAGAAGACTGGAAAAATGAGAGGGAGGACAGAGAAAGTGAGAGAAGAGAAAGATGATTGGGAAGAGGAAGAGAGAAGGCTGAAAGGTGGGGAAATGGAGAGAAAGATGGACAGAGTAAGATAAAAGGGAGAAGTGAAGGAATGGTGAGAGTGAGGAAGAGGGGGAAAGAGAGGGTGGGGGACAGTCAGCGAGGTACTTCTGCAATGACCTGTCTCCCATCTCTTCTCCCTGTTCCCCCTTCCCCCCACCCCCCATCACAGAGGGGCCGCCTGGCTGTGCGTGCGCGAGAGGCTCTACTGGGAGTGCTCCGCGCTGCGCAGGAGGAGGGTCCGACACGTCTGATCGCGCAGAGTGAGCTGAGTCAGTGTCTGACGGAGCACCTGTGTGACCTGCACCGCAACATCCCACCCAGCACTTACCCCAGTGACATCACCACCCAGGAGGGCACGGACTGGAGGTCTGAGCCGCAGAGCATCGCTCCACTAACACCTTATACAGAGCCGCAGAGCATCGCTCCACTAACACCTTATACAGAGCCGCAGAGCATCGCTGCACTAACAACTTATACAGAGCCGCAGAGCATCGCTCCACTAACACCTTATACAGAGCCGCAGAGCATTGCTTCACTAACACCTCCTCTTATACAGAGCCGCAGAGCATCGCTCCACTAACACCTTATACAGAGCCACAGAGCATTGCTCCACTAACACCTCCTCTTATACAGAGCCGCAGAGCATCGCTCCACTAACACCTTATACAGAGCCACAGAGCATTGCTCCACTAACACCTCCTCTTATACAGAGCCGCAGAGCATCGCTCCACTAACACCTTATACAGAGCCACAGAGCATTGCTCCACTAACACCTCCTCTTATACAGAGCCGCAGAGCATCGCTCCACTAACACCTTATACAGAGCCGCAGAGCATCACTCCACTAACACCTTATACAGAGCCACAGAGCATTGCTCCACTAACACCTCCTCTTATACAGAGCCGCAGAGCATCGCTCCACTAACACCTCCTCTTATACAGATCCGCAGAGCATCGCTCCACTAACACCTCCTCTTATACAGCGCTGCAGAGCATCGCTCCACTAACACCTCCTCTTATACAGAGCCGCAGCATTATTACAATAACACTTCCAGTCTTACATTAACATACGCCCACAAATACATATACTAACAAGGCAGTGCAAGCCGTTTCCCTGCAGAGCGTCGCAGTGTATGACGTTTCCCTGCAGAGCGTCGCATTGTATGACGTTTCCCTGCAGAGCGTCGCAGTGTATGACGTTTCCCTTCCTCTGCAGGACAGAAAGCAGCACGCAGGAGGAGGGGGAAATGCTCTGCGAGTCTGCGGCTCTGCGCAGGTTCCTGTGCTGGGTGGAATATAGTAACAGTCTGGTGCGGGAGTCACATGAGGTGATGGGCCTGGAGACTGCCCCCTCACCCCCAGACATTACTATTCCCCCTGACATTACTACCCCTCTCCAACATTACTCACCCCCCCAACATGACTACCCCTCTCCAACATTACTCACCCCCCCAACATGACTACCCCTCTCCAACATTACTCACCCCCCCCCAACATGACTACCCCTCTCCAACATTACTCACCCCCCCCCAACATGACTACCCCTCTCCAACATTACTCACCCCCCCAACATGACTACCCCTCTCCAACATTACTCACCCCCCCCAACATGACTACCCCTCTCCAACATTACTCACCCCCCCCCCCCAACATGACTACCCCTCTCCAACATTACTCACCCCCCCCCAACATGACTACCCCTCTCCAACATTACTCACCCCCGACATTACTACCCCTCTCCAACATTACTCACCCCCCCAACATTACTACCCCTCTCCAACATTACTCACCCCCCCCCCAACATGACTACCCCTCTCCAACATTACTCACCCCCGACATTACTACCCCTCTCCAACATTACTCACCCCCCAACATTACTACCCCTCTCCAACATTATGTCCCCCCCCCGACATTACTGCCCCCCCCCCACCAACATTACTCTCCCCCAGGTATTTAAAAACAACAAAACAGGCAGCGCTACCCACAATAGTATGACAGAGTATATATTACCTTATGTATAAATGACCAAACATGCATAAGGGGCTGCCCAAGATACAAAAAACTGACCCCCTGGTCAGAACTATAGTATGGAAAGGGAAAGTATCTACTGGCGCCAATTAAGATATATACTGCAAAAGGATATAAGAAAACCAAGCCTGTTGGCTGTAGACACGAAACTCCTCACGTTGTGCTTAAAGAAAAGAAAAAGCACAACACATAGCGTAATACTGTGACTATAAGCGGACAACACTTAACAACATGTAACAGCTGAAAAATAAATTGGTGAAATCTCAATATTAAAACATTTAATAACAATTATAAATAATATATATTACACACGGACATTTAATAAACAAATAATGCGATAAAAATAGAAGCACTCTGCACCGCCGATGGAGATAGTAGCAATGCCTACTCACCAGATGGAATGAGTAAGTAGGCGGTGGATAATTTTGAGAGTATCCCCTCTCGTTTGTAAAGCTGCTCTCTGCTGGCTGGCGTCTCTGGGACCGTAAGTGTGGAGATCTTGGTACGGTGCCTTCCGCGACTCACTTGGGAAGACGCCCAGGAGGTGATGAACAGCAACAGCTGATTCAATACGCCGTCGACATCAGCAGGAAAACCAGTTAGCAGCAAACGCAGATTCAGCAGCAGCAGCTGATGCAGCACGCCGTCGGTGTCAGCGGGCTGGCTGGTCTGCTGCAAGCGCAGATGGAACTGAGCGTGGGGATACAATCTCCAAAGTGTAGAGTGCTAAAACGCCACCCTACGCGTTTCGAAAGGCTCTCTGCTTTCTTCCTCAGGGGTATATAAAATATGGAGTCCAACATAGTCCCTTAAATACAAAATCTGTGATTTACAGGGATTGATTTCACCTGCAGTCCAAAAGCACTTGTGCAATAGGTGTAATGAGGAAGTCCTTAGACATAGTAATTCTGTCACCTGTGCTTTGAAAATGTTCATATAAAGTGCTACTGCAAGTAGTTATAATCAGCTGTTACATTTAACAAACAATTGAAACATACATTACTCATATTAACATACAACAATTAACATATATAAAATAAGAGGATAATAATAGGCTTATGTGTGTGTGAATATACTCTATTCTACTAAATAATTAAAGGAGATGTTTAAATCTAACCTATTCGTGACCTATTAAATTATAAGTGAATTAATGATATATTATATATTCTAAGTGTATTGTCTAAGTGATTATGTTATTAAATAATAAACTATGTGAATATTTATATATATTGATTATTTAAAGTGCTCATATTCTTTTATTATACTAAAAGTCAAGTATTTGAGGAGTACTATAATATTAATATATGAACTTTATGGGCTGGATTATCTAATGGATAATCTGATCATTAACCTACCAAAAAGGATTTTAAATCAAATTCTACATTTAGGCCCATTGGGGATAGAGTACGTAATTCATAAATCCAATAGGATTCTCTTCTCCCCAATAGGCTTAAAGTATTTCCTCCTCTCCAATGTGGAGTGATATACTCGATGGCCACACATTTTAGACCCTTAGGATCTTGATTGTGCACTCGAAGAAAATGATTAGAAACATTGTGTGTAACTAAACCAGTTTTAATATTATATATATGTTCATACAAACGTCTTTTAATAGCTCTAGAGGTCATACCCACATACTGCAGACCACATGGACATTCAAGCAAATAAATAACGAAAGAACTGTTGCATGTAATATGTTGCTTAATTTTATAACTTTTTTGAGATTTGTTTGAAATGAAATCAGATTTCTTAGTGCTATATTTACATGCGGTACATTTGTTACAGGGGAAATATCCCGCACAGGGTACCATTTTTCTATGAGTAGGTTGCAGCGGTGGACAGCTAGGTGCCAGTCTCTGACCTATATTTGGAGCTTTAGTAAAAATAATATGTGGATAATCGGGTAAAATGCCCTCTAGATCTTTATCCTTTTTTAATATTGGCCAATATTTTTTAAGAGTTTTACGTATACTATGAGCCATCTGGTTAAATTGAGTAACAAATGACAAATTTCCTGATGTATTAATATTTTTATTTTTATTTTTGTATTGTAAGAGACTGGTCCTGTCCATCGCTGCAACCTCAGCAATGGTTGTGTCTAAATCAAGCGGGGGATATTTCCTCTCCAGAAATTTTTTCTTAAGATCTGCTGCCTGGGTTTTGAATGTGTCTGGATGGGAGCTGTTTCTTTTTAGTCGAATGAACTGTCCCTTAGGAATATTTTTGACCCATGTGGGATTATGGTGACTTTGTGCATGTAAATAATTGTTTGACTGAACCGGTTTAAAATACGTGCTGGTGTGAATGCAATTATTTTTAATAGTTAACTCTAAATCTAAAAATTGTATTTTGTTAGGGCTTGTGATGAATGTGAATTTTAAATTATTATTATTATTATTCATGTATAATTGAAACTGTGATAACTGTGCTTGTGTACCTGACCAAATAAAAATGATATCATCTATGTAGCGCCGCCACAGTATAGTATAGTATAGTATAGTGCAAACTTGGTACTGTGGCGGCGCTACATAGATGATATCATTTTTATTTGGTCAGGTACACAAGCACAGTTATCACAGTTTCAATTATACATGAATAATAATAATAATAATTTAAAATTCACATTCATCACAAGCCCTAACAAAATACAATTTTTAGATTTAGAGTTAACTATTAAAAATAATTGCATTCACACCAGCACGTATTTTAAACCGGTTCAGTCAAACAATTATTTACATGCACAAAGTCACCATAATCCCACATGGGTCAAAAATATTCCTAAGGGACAGTTCATTCGACTAAAAAGAAACAGCTCCCATCCAGACACATTCAAAACCCAGGCAGCAGATCTTAAGAAAAAATTTCTGGAGAGGAAATATCCCCCGCTTGATTTAGACACAACCATTGCTGAGGTTGCAGCGATGGACAGGACCAGTCTCTTACAATACAAAAATAAAAATAAAAATATTAATACATCAGGAAATTTGTCATTTGTTACTCAATTTAACCAGATGGCTCCTAGTATACGTAAAACTCTTAAAAAATATTGGCCAATATTAAAAAAGGATAAAGATCTAGAGGGCATTTTACCCGATTATCCACATATTATTTTTACTAAAGCTCCAAATATAGGTCAGAGACTGGCACCTAGCTGTCCACCGCTGCAACCTACTCATAGAAAAATGGTACCCTGTGCGGGATATTTCCCCTGTAACAAATGTACCGCATGTAAATATAGCACTAAGAAATCTGATTTCATTTCAAACAAATCTCAAAAAAGTTATAAAATTAAGCAACATATTACATGCAACAGTTCTTTCGTTATTTATTTGCTTGAATGTCCATGTGGTCTGCAGTATGTGGGTATGACCTCTAGAGCTATTAAAAGACGTTTGTATGAACATATATATAATATTAAAACTGGTTTAGTTACACACAATGTTTCTAATCATTTTCTTCGAGTGCACAATCAAGATCCTAAGGGTCTAAAATGTGTGGCCATCGAGTATATCACTCCACATTGGAGAGGAGGAAATACTTTAAGCCTATTGGGGAGAAGAGAATCCTATTGGATTTATGAATTACGTACTCTATCCCCAATGGGCCTAAATGTAGAATTTGATTTAAAATCCTTTTTGGTAGGTTAATGATCAGATTATCCATTAGATAATCCAGCCCATAAAGTTCATATATTAATATTATAGTACTCCTCAAATACTTGACTTTTAGTATAATAAAAGAATATGAGCACTTTAAATAATCAATATATATAAATATTCACATAGTTTATTATTTAATAACATAATCACTTAGACAATACACTTAGAATATATAATATATCATTAATTCACTTATAATTTAATAGGTCACGAATAGGTTAGATTTAAACATCTCCTTTAATTATTTAGTAGAATAGAGTATATTCACACACACATAAGCCTATTATTATCCTCTTATTTTATATATGTTAATTGTTGTATGTTAATATGAGTAATGTATGTTTCAATTGTTTGTTAAATGTAACAGCTGATTATAACTACTTGCAGTAGCACTTTATATGAACATTTTCAAAGCACAGGTGACAGAATTACTATGTCTAAGGACTTCCTCATTACACCTATTGCACAAGTGCTTTTGGACTGCAGGTGAAATCAATCCCTGTAAATCACAGATTTTGTATTTAAGGGACTATGTTGGACTCCATATTTTATATACCCCTGAGGAAGAAAGCAGAGAGCCTTTCGAAACGCGTAGGGTGGCGTTTTAGCACTCTACACTTTGGAGATTGTATCCCCACGCTCAGTTCCATCTGCGCTTGCAGCAGACCAGCCAGCCCGCTGACACCGACGGCGTGCTGCATCAGCTGCTGCTGCTGAATCTGCGTTTGCTGCTAACTGGTTTTCCTGCTGATGTCGACGGCGTATTGAATCAGCTGTTGCTGTTCATCACCTCCTGGGCGTCTTCCCAAGTGAGTCGCGGAAGGCACCGTACCAAGATCTCCACACTTACGGTCCCAGAGACGCCAGCCAGCAGAGAGCAGCTTTACAAACGAGAGGGGATACTCTCAAAATTATCCACCGCCTACTTACTCATTCCATCTGGTGAGTAGGCATTGCTACTATCTCCATCGGCGGTGCAGAGTGCTTCTATTTTTATCGCATTATTTGTTTATTAAATGTCCGTGTGTAATATATATTATTTATAATTGTTATTAAATGTTTTAATATTGAGATTTCACCAATTTATTTTTCAGCTGTTACATGTTGTTAAGTGTTGTCCGCTTATAGTCACAGTATTACGCTATGTGTTGTGCTTTTTCTTTTCTTTAAGCACAACGTGAGGAGTTTCGTGTCTACAGCCAACAGGCTTGGTTTTCTTATATCCTTTTGCAGTATATATCTTAATTGGCGCCAGTAGATACTTTCCCTTTCCATTCTCCCCCAGGTATTAGTACTCCACCTGACATTACTATTCCACCTGCAACATTACTACCTCTCTCCAACAATACTTCCTCAACATTATTGCTCCCTCCAACATAACTACTCCCCCCAACATTATTACTCCCCCCAACATTATTACTCGTCTCAAACATTACTGCCCCCCCCAGATATTACTACTCCCCCCTGACATTAATGCCCACTGACATTACTACTCCCACGACATTACAGTACCACCCCTCTCCAACAATACTTCCTCCCCAGCCATTACTACTCTCCTCCAACATTACTGCCACCCCAGATATTACTACTCCCCTCCAACATTACTGCCACCTCAGATATTACTACTCCCCTCCAACATTACTGCCACCCCAGATATTACTACTCCCCTCCAACATTACTGCCACCCCAGATATTACTACTCCCCTCCAACAATACTTCCTCCCCAGCCATTACTACTCCCCTCCAACATTACTGCCACCTCAGATATTACTACTCCCCTCCAACATTACTGCCACCTCAGATATTACTACTCCCCTCCAACATTACTGCCACCCCAGATATTACTACTCCCCTCCAACATTACTGCCACCCCAGATATTAATACTCTCCTCCAACATTACTGCCACCCCAGATATTACTACTCCCCTCCAACATTACTGCCACCCGATATTACTACTCCCCTCCAACATTACTGCCTCCCCAGATATTAGTACTCCCCTCCAACATTACTGCCACCTCAGATATTACTACTCCCCTCCAACATTACTGCCACCCCAGATATTACTACTCTCCTCCAACATTACTGCCACCCCAGATATTACTACTCCCCTCCAACATTACTGCCACCCCAGATATTACTACTCCCCTCCAACATTACTGCCACCCCAGATATTACTACTCCCCTCCAACATTACTGCCACCCCAGATATTACTACTCCCCTCCAACATTACTGCCACCCCAGATATTACTACTCCCCCCCAACATGACTACCCCTCTCCAACATTACTCACCGCTGACATTACTACCCCTCTCCAACATTACTCACCCCCCCAACATTACTCACCCCCCCCCCAACATGACTACCCCTCTCCAACATTACTCACCCCCCCAACATGACTACCCCTCTCCAACATTACTCACCCCCCCCAACATGACTACCCCTCTCCAACATTACTCACCCCCCCCCCAACATGACTACCCCTCTCCAACATTACTCACCCCCGACATTACTACCCCTCTCCAACATTACTCACCCCCCCCAACATTACTACCCCTCTCCAACATTACTCACCCCCGACATTACTACCCCTCTCCAACATTACTCACCCGTCCAACATTACTACCCCTCTCCAACATTACTCACCCCCCCCAACATGACTACCCCTCTCCAACATTACTCACCCCCGACATTACTACCCCTCTCCAACATTACTCACCCCCCAACATTACTACCCCTCTCCAACATTATGTCCCCCCCCGACATTACTGCCCCCCCCCACCAACATTACTCTCCCCCACGTATTAGTACTCCACCTGACATTACTATTCCACCTGCAACATTACTACCTCTCTCCAACAATACTTCCTCAACATTATTGCTCCCTCCAACATAACTACTCCCCCCAACATTATTACTCCCCCCAACATTATTACTCGTCTCAAACATTACTGCCCCCCCCAGATATTACTACTCCCCCCTGACATTAATGCCCACTGACATTACTACTCCCACGACATTACAGTACCACCCCTCTCCAACAATACTTCCTCCCCAGCCATTACTACTCTCCTCCAACATTACTGCCACCCCAGATATTACTACTCCCCTCCAACATTACTGCCACCTCAGATATTACTACTCCCCTCCAACATTACTGCCACCCCAGATATTACTACTCCCCTCCAACATTACTGCCACCCCAGATATTACTACTCCCCTCCAACAATACTTCCTCCCCAGCCATTACTACTCCCCTCCAACATTACTGCCACCTCAGATATTACTACTCCCCTCCAACATTACTGCCACCTCAGATATTACTACTCCCCTCCAACATTACTGCCACCCCAGATATTACTACTCCCCTCCAACATTACTGCCACCCCAGATATTAATACTCTCCTCCAACATTACTGCCACCCCAGATATTACTACTCCCCTCCAACATTACTGCCACCCGATATTACTACTCCCCTCCAACATTACTGCCTCCCCAGATATTACTACTCCCCTCCAACATTACTGCCACCTCAGATATTACTACTCCCCTCCAACATTACTGCCACCCCAGATATTACTACTCTCCTCCAACATTACTGCCACCCCAGATATTACTACTCCCCTCCAACATTACTGCCACCCCAGATATTACTACTCCCCTCCAACATTACTGCCACCCCAGATATTACTACTCCCCTCCAACATTACTGCCACCCCAGATATTACTACTCCCCTCCAACATTACTGCCACCCCAGATATTACTACTCCCCTCCAACATTACTGCCACCCCAGATATTACTACTCCCCTCCAACATTACTGCCACCCCAGATATTACTACTCCCCTCCAACATTACTGCCACCCCAGATATTACTACTCCCTCCAACATTACTGCCACCCGATATTACTACTCCCCTCCAACATTACTGCCACCCGATATTACTACTCCCCTCCAACATTACTGCCACCTCAGATATTACTACTCCCCTCCAACATTACTGCCACCTCAGATATTACTACTCCCCCCAACATTACTGCCACCCGATATTACTACTCCCCTCCAACATTACTGCCACCCGATATTACTACTCCCCCCAACATTACTGCCACCCCAGCCATTACTACTCCCCTCCAACATTACTGCCACCCGATATTACTACTCCCCTCCAACATTACTGCCTCCCCAGATATTACTACTCCCCTCCAACATTACTGCCACCCCAGATATTACTACTCCCCTCCAACATTACTGCCACCCCAGATATTACTACTCCCCTCCAACATTACTGCCACCCCAGATATTACTACTCCCCTCCAAAATTACTGCCACCCCAGATATTACTACTCCCCTCCAACATTACTGCCACCCCAGATATTACTACTCCCCTCCAACATTACTGCCACCCCAGATATTACTACTCCCCTTCAACATTACTGCCACCTCAGATATTACTACTCCCCTCCAACATTACTGCCACCTCAGATATTACTACTCCCCTCCAACATTACTGCCACCTCAAATATTACTACTCCCCTCCAACATTACTGCCTCCCCAGATATTACTACTCCCCTCCAACATTACTGCCACCCCAGATATTACTACTCCCCTCCAACATTACTGCCACCCCAGATATTACTACTCCCCTCCAACATTACTGCCACCCCAGATATTACTACTCCTCTCCAACATTACTGCCACCCCAGATATTACTACTCTCCTCCAACATTACTGCCACCCCAGATATTACTACTCCCCTCCAACATTACTGCCACCTCAGATATTACTACTCCCCTCCAACATTACTGCCACCTCAGATTTTACTACTCCCCTCCAACATTACTGCCACCCCAGATATTACTACTCCCCTCCAACATTACTGCCACCTCAGATATTACTACTCCCCTCCAACATTACTGCCACCCCAGATATTACTACTCCCCTCCAACATTACTGCCACCCCAGATATTACTACTGCCCTCCAACAATACTTCCTACCCAGCCATTACTACTCCCCTCCAACATTACTGCCACCTCAGATATTACTACTCCCCTCCAACATTACTGCCACCCCAGATATTACTACTCCCCTCCAAAATTACTGCCACCTCAGATATTACTACTCCCCTCCAACATTACTGCCACCCGATATTACTACTCCCCTCCAACATTACTGCCACCCCAGATATTACTACTCCCCTCCAACATTACTGCCACCCCAGATATTACTACTCCCCTCCAACATTACTGCCACCTCAGATATTACTACTCCCCTCCAACATTACTGCCACCCGATATTACTACTCCCCCCAACATTACTGCCACCCGATATTACTACTCCCCTACAACATTACTGCCACCCGATATTACTACTCCCCCCAACATTACTGCCACCCCAGATATTACTACTCCCCTCCAACATTACTGCCACCTCAGATATTACTACTCCCCTCCAACATTACTGCCAACCCAGATATTACTACTCCCCTCCAACATTACTACCACCCCAGATATTACTACTCCCCTCCAACATTACTGCCACCCCAGATATTACTACTCTCCTCCAACATTACTGCCACCCCAGATATTACTACTCCCCCCAACATTACTGCCACCCCAGATATTACTACTCCCCTCCAACATTACTGCCACCCCAGATATTACTACTCCCTTCCAACATTACTGCCTCCCCAGATATTACTACTCCCCTCCAACATTACTGCCACCCCAGATATTACTACTCCCCTCCAACATTACTGCCACCCCAGATATTACTACTCCCCTCCAACATTACTGCCACCTCAGATATTACTACTCCCCTCCAACATTACTGCCTCCCCAGATATTACTACTCCCCTCCAACATTACTGCCTCCCCAGATATTACTACTCCCCTCCAACATTACTGCCACCCCAGATATTACTACTCCCCTCCAACATTACTGCCACCCCAGATATTACTACTCCCCTCCAACATTACTGCCTCCCCAGATATTACTACTCCCCTCCAACATTACTGCCACCCCAGATATTACTACTCCCCTCCAACATTACTGCCACCTCAGATATTACTACTCCCCTCCAACATTACTGCCACCTCAGATATTACTACTCCCCTCCAACATTACTACCACCCCAGATATTACTACTCCCCTCCAACATTACTGCCTCCCCAGATATTACTACTCCCCTCCAACATTACTGCCACCCCAGATATTACTACTCCCCTCCAACATTACTGCCACCCCAGATATTACTACTCCCCTCCAACATTACTGCCACCTCAGATATTACTACTCCCCTCCAACATTACTACCACCCCAGATATTACTACTCCCCTCCAACATTACTGCCTCCCCAGATATTACTACTCCCCTCCAACATTACTACCACCCCAGATATTACTACTCCCCTCCAACATTACTGCCTCCCCAGATATTACTACTCCCCTCCAACATTACTGCCACCCCAGATATTACTACTCCCCTCCAACATTACTGCCACCCCAGATATTACTACTCCCCTCCAACATTACTACCACCCCAGATATTACTACTCCCCTCCAACATTACTGCCTCCCCAGATATTACTACTCCCCTCCAACATTACTGCCACCCCAGATATTACTACTCCCCTCCAACATTACTGCCACCCCAGATATTACTACTCTCCTCCAACATTACTGCCACCCCAGATATTACTACTCCCCTCCAACATTACTGCCACCCCAGATATTACTACTCCCCCCAACATTACTGCCACCCCAGATTTTACTACTCCCCTCCAACATTACTGCCACCCCAGATATTACTACTCCCCTCCAACATTACTGCCACCTCAGATATTACTACTCCCCTCCAACATTACTACCCATCTTTAACAACAATACTGCTCCCACCCGACATTACTACCCCTCGAACAAAACTGCTTCTCTGTGACATCATCACTGCCCCCCACCATTATTACCCACCTGACAGTACTGCCCCCTGCTGTTGCACCCTGAAGCCCCACTGCAGGGGGATTCCACATACACACAGACGCTGAGCCATCTCTCGCCCTGATATTACAGGTGGTTGCCGTGGCGATATCTGAGTCCTTATTGGAGGGTTACCTGCGCAGAACACTACAACCTGAGCTACTGCAGGTGTAAGTGTCGGTGTGTGCAGGAACAGCAGGGCGTGGTGGGACAGTGAGCGAGCTGTGTGTGTGGGGGTCAGCACTGGGATAGCTGGGTGACGGTACAGTGAGAGGTATGTGTGTGTTTGGGAGGGGGGCAGAATTGGAATAGCAGAGTGTAGGTGCAATGAGAGAGCTGTGTGTGTGGGGGGCGGGTCAGCACTGGAATAGCAGAGTGTAGGTGCAATGAGAGCTGTGTGTGTGGGGGCGGGTCAGCACTGGAATAGCAGAGTGTAGGTGCAATGAGAGAGCTGTGTGTGTGGGGGCGGGTCAGCACTGGAATAGCAGAGTGTAGGTGCAATGAGAGAGCTGTGCGTGTGGGGGGCGGGTCAGCACTGGAATAGCAGAGTGAAAGTACAATGAGAGAGCTGTGTGTGTGTGTGAGTGAGGTCAGCACTGGAATAGAATAGTGGGAGTGCAGTGAGAGAGGTGTGTGTGTGTGTGTGTGTGTGTGCAGATTATCACTAGAATAGCAAAGTGGTGGTGTAGTGAGAGAGCTCTCCGTGTGCGTGTGTGTGTCAGAATTGGAATAGCAAAATGAAGGTGCAGTGAGAGAGCTCTGTGTGTGTGTGTGTGGGGGGGGGGGGCAGAATTGGAATAGCAGAGTGGAGGTGAAGTGAGATAGCTGTGTGTGTGGGGGGGGGGGTGGGCAGCATTGGAATAGCACAGTGGAGGTGCGATGAGAGAGGTGTGTGTGTGTGTGTGTGTGTGTGTGTGTGTGTGGACGACGACACTGGAACAGGAGAGTGGAGGTGCAGTGAGAGCTGTGTGTGGGGGTCAGCGCTGGTATAGAATAGTGGGAGTGTAGTGGGAGAGCTGTGTGTGTGTGTGTGTGTGTGTGTGAGTGTGTGTGTTACGACTGGAACAGGAGAGTGGAGGTGCAGGGAGAGCTGTGTGTGTGGGGGTCAGCGCTGGTATAGAAATGTGGGAGTGTAGTGGGAGTGTGTGTGTGTGTGTCTGTGTGTGTGTGTGTGACGACTGGAACAGGAGAGTGGAGGTGCAGTGAGAGGTGTGTGTGTGTGTGTGTGTGTGTGTGTGTGTGTGTGTGTGTGTGTGTGTGTGTGTGTGTGTGTGACGACTGGAACAGGAGAGTGGAGGTGCAGTGAGAGCTGTGTGTGGGGGTCAGCGCTGGTATAGAAATGTGGGAGTGTAGTGGGAGAGCTGGTTGGAGATTATCACTAGAATAGCAGAGTGGAGGTGTAGTGCGAGAGCTCTCTGTGTGTGCGGGGGGGAGCAGCGTTGGAATAGCAGAGTGGAGGTGTAGTGAGATAGTTGTGTGTGTGTGTGGGGGGGGCAGCGTTGGAATAGCAGAGTGGAGGTGCAGTGAGAGAGCTGTGTGTGTGTGGGGGGGGGGCAGCATTGGAATAGCAGAGTGGAGGTGCAGTGAGAGAGCTGTGTGTGTGTGGGGGGGGGCAGCATTGGAATAGCAGAGTGGAGGTGCAGTGAGAGAGCTGTGTGTGTGGGGGGGGGGGCAGCGTTGGAATAGTAGAGTGGAGGTGCAGTGAGAGAGCTGTGTGTGTGTGGGGGGGGCAGCGTTGGAATAGTAGAGTGGAGGTGCAGTGAGAGAGCTGTGTGTGTGTGGGGGGGGGCAGCGTTGGAATAGCAGAGTGGAGGTGCAGTGAGAGAGCTGTGTGTGTGTGGGGGGGGGGCAGCGTTGGAATAGCAGAGTGGAGGTGCAGTGAGAGAGCTGTGTGTGTGTGGGGGGGGGCAGCGTTGGAATAGCAGAGTGGAGGTGCAGTGAGAGAGCTGTGTGTGTGTGGGGGGGGCAGCGTTGGAATAGTAGAGTGGAGGTGCAGTGAGAGAGCTGTGTGTGTGTGGGGGGGGGGCAGCATTGGAATAGTAGAGTGGAGGTGCAGTGAGAGAGCTGTGTGTGTGTGGGGGGGGGCAGCGTTGGAATAGTAGAGTGGAGGTGCAGTGAGAGAGCTGTGTGTGTGTGGGGGGGAGCAGCGTTGGAATAGCAGAGTGGAGGTGTAGTGAGATTGTTGTGTGTGTGGGGGGGGGCAGCGTTGGAATAGCAGAGTGGAGGTGCAGTGAGAGAGCTGTGTGTGTGTGGGGGGGGCAGCGTTGGAATAGCAGAGTGGAGGTGCAGTGAGAGAGCTGTGTGTGTGTGGGGGGGGGCAGCGTTGGAATAGCAGAGTGGAGGTGCAGTGAGAGAGCTGTGTGTGTGTGGGGGGGGGCAGCGTTGGAATAGTAGAGTGGAGGTGCAGTGAGAGAGCTGTGTGTGTGGGGGGGGGCAGCGTTGGAATAGCAGAGTGGAGGTGCAGTGAGAGAGCTGTGTGTGTGTGGGGGGGGGCAGCGTTGGAATAGCAGAGTGGAGATGCAGTGAGAGAGCTGTGTGTGTGTGGGGGGGGGGCAGCGTTGGAATAGTAGAGTGGAGGTGCAGTGAGAGAGCTGTGTGTGTGTGGGGGGGGCAGCGTTGGAATAGTAGAGTGGAGGTGCAGTGAGGGAGCTGTGTGTGTGTGGGGGGGGCAGCGTTGGAATAGCAGAGTGGAGGTGCAGTGAGAGAGCTGTGTGTGTGTGGGGGGGGGGCAGCGTTGGAATAGCAGAGTGGAGGTGCAGTGAGAGAGCTGTGTGTGTGTGGGGGTGCAGCGTTGGAATAGCAGAGTGGTGGTGTAGTGAGAGAGCTGTGTGTGTGGGGGGGACAGCGTTGGAATAGTAGAGTGGAGGTGCAGTGAGAGAGCTGTGTGTGTGTGGGGGGGGCAGCGTTGGAATAGTAGAGTGGAGGTGCAGTGAGAGAGCTGTGTGTGTGTGGGGGGGGCAGCGTTGGAATAGTAGAGTGGAGGTGCAGTGAGAGAGCTGTGTGTGTGTGGGGGGGGGCAGCGTTGGAATAGTAGAGTGGAGGTGCAGTGAGAGAGCTGTGTGTGGGGGGGGCAGCGTTGGAATAGTAGAGTGGAGGTGCAGTGAGAGAGCTGTGTGTGTGTGGGGGGGCAGCGTTGGAATAGCAGAGTGGAGGTGCAGTGAGAGAGCTGTGTGTGTGTGGGGGGGGGCAGCGTTGGAATAGTAGAGTGGAGGTGTAGTGAGAGAGCTGTGTGTGTGTGGGGGGGGCAGCGTTGGAATAGCAGAGTGGAGGTGTAGTGAGAGAGCTGTGTGTGTGTGGGGGGGGGGGGCAGCGTTGGAATAGCAGAGTGGAGGTGCAGTGAGAGAGCTGTGTGTGTGTGGGGGGGCAGCGTTGGAATAGCAGAGTGGAGGTGCAGTGAGAGAGCTGTGTGTGTGTGGGGGGGGGCAGCGTTGGAATAGCAGAGTGGAGATGTAGTGAGAGAGCTGTGTGTGTGTGGGGGGGGGGCAGCGTTGGAATAGTAGAGTGGAGGTGCAGTGAGAGAGCTGTGTGTGTGTGGGGGGGGCAGCGTTGGAATAGTAGAGTGGAGGTGCAGTGAGGGAGCTGTGTGTGTGTGGGGGGGGGGGCAGCGTTGGAATAGCAGAGTGGAGGTGCAGTGAGAGAGCTGTGTGTGTGTGGGGGGGGGGCAGCGTTGGAATAGCAGAGTGGAGGTGCAGTGAGAGAGCTGTGTGTGTGTGGGGGTGCAGCGTTGGAATAGCAGAGTGGAGGTGCAGTGAGAGAGCTGTGTGTGTGGGGGGGACAGCGTTGGAATAGTAGAGTGGAGGTGCAGTGAGAGAGCTGTGTGTGTGTGGGGGGGGGGGCAGCGTTGGAATAGTAGAGTGGAGGTGCAGTGAGAGAGCTGTGTGTGTGTGGGGGGGGGGCAGCGTTGGAATAGTAGAGTGGAGGTGCAGTGAGAGAGCTGTGTGTGTGTGGGGGGGCAGCGTTGGAATAGCAGAGTGGAGGTGCAGTGAGAGAGCTGTGTGTGTGTGGGGGGGGGGGCAGCGTTGGAATAGTAGAGTGGAGGTGTAGTGAGAGAGCTGTGTGTGTGTGGGGGGGGGGCAGCGTTGGAATAGCAGAGTGGAGGTGTAGTGAGAGAGCTGTGTGTGTGTGGGGGGGGGCAGCGTTGGAATAGCAGAGTGGAGGTGCAGTGAGAGAGCTGTGTGTGTGTGGGGGGGGGCAGCGTTGGAATAGCAGAGTGGAGGTGCAGTGAGAGAGCTGTGTGAGTGTGGGGGGGGGCAGCGTTGGAATAGCAGAGTGGAGGTGCAGTGAGATAGGTGTGTGTGTGGGGGGGAGGTCAGCGTTGGAATAGCAGAGTGGAGGTGCAGTGAGAGAGCTGTGTGTGTGGAGATTAGCGCTGGAATAGCAGAGTGGAGGTGCAGTGACACAGCTGAGTTTGCCTCCTCTGCCTGCAGCTCAGAGCTGAGTATCCTGCGCAGCACTGCTCTCCTCACTGCACTGCTCCAGCGGGTCACAGCTCCTCCTCTGCTGCGCCGCCTACTGATCTTCCTGCTGGGCGAGGAGAGGGCCCCTGAGAGGAGGAGCGACGCTCTGCAGGGGCCACAGCTCAGAGCTCAACTTATCCAGAGGTGCAACCATCTATCTGATGAGGTGAGACACACACTACTGCTGCAGAGACACACATAGCTATCTGTCAGTGTGACACACATAGCTGACTGTCACATTCACACAGCTGTCTGTCATAGGGTCATAAGCACAGCTGTCAGTCAGTATAACACACACAGCTATCTGTCACTCAGATAAGTCTGGCCTCCCTGCGCCTGTTTGAGCAGCTACTTCAGGCCCCGCAGGAGCTTGCAATGCACAACCTGCTGATCCGGAACCTGGAGAACCAAGGATACATGACGCGTGGGCAGGAGGAGAGCTGGGGGCACGAGGGCGAGGCCTGGGAGGGCACAGAGTAAGTGACAACATGAGACACACACCTATCTATCACTGAGACACACGCACACCTATCTATCACTGAGACACGCGCACACCTATCTATCACTGAGACACGCGCACACCTATCTATCACTGAGACACGCGCACACCTATCCATCACTGAGACACGGGCACACCTATCTATCACTGAGATACGCGCACACCTATCTATCACTGAGACACGCGCACACCTATCTATCACTGAGACACGCGCACACCTATCTATCACTGAGACACGCGCACACCTATCTATCACTGAGACACGCGCACACCTATCCATCACTGAGACACGGGCACACCTATCTATCACTGAGACACGGGCACACCTATCTATCACTGAGACACGCGCACACCTATCTATCACTGAGACACGGGCACACCTATCTATCACTGAGACACGCGCACACCTATCTATCACTGAGACACGGGCGCACCTATCTATCACTGAGACACGGGCACGCCTATCTATCACTGAGACACGGGCACACCTATCTATCACTGAGACACGCGCACACCTATCTATCACTGAGACACGGGCACACCTATCTATCACTGAGACACGCGCACACCTATCTATCACTGAGACACGGGCACACCTATCTATCACTGAGACACGCGCACACCTATCTATCACTGAGACACGGGCGCACCTATCTATCACTGAGACACGGGCACGCCTATCTATCACTGAGACACGCGCACGCCTATCTATCTCTGAGACACGAGCACGCCTATCTATCACTGAGACACGCGCACACCTATCTATCACTGAGACACGCGCACACCTATCTATCACTGAGACACGCGCACACCTATCTATCACTGAGACACGCACACACCTATCTATCACTGAGACACGCGCGCACACCTATCTATCACTGAGACACGCGCGCACCTATCTATCACTGAGACAGGGGCACACCTATCTATCACTGAGACACGGGCACACCTATCTATCACTGAGACACGGGCACACCTATCTATCACTGAGACACGCGCGCACACCTATCTATCACTGAGACACGGGCACACCTATCTATCACTGAGACACGCGCACACCTATCTATCACTGAGACACGCGCACACCTATCTATCACTGAGACACGAGCACACCTATCTATCACTGAGACACGCGCACACCTATCTATCACTGAGACACGCGCACACCTATCTATCACTGAGACACGCGCACACCTATCAATCACTGAGACACGCGCACACCTATCTATCACTGAGACACGGGCACACCTATCTATCACTGAGACACGGGCACACCTATCTATCACTGAGACACGGGCACACCTATCTATCACTGAGACACGCGCCTATCTATCACTGAGACACGCGCACACCTATCTATCACTGAGACACGCTCACACCTATCTATCACTGAGACACGCGCGCACCTATCTATCACTGAGACACGAGCACACCTATCTATCACTGAGACACGGGCACATCTATCTATCACTGAGACACGCGCACACCTATCTATCACTGAGACACGCGCACACCTATCAATCACTGAGACACGCGCACACCTATCTATCACTGAGACACGGGCACACCTATCTATCACTGAGACACGGGCACACCTATCTATCACTGAGACACGGGCACACCTATCTATCACTGAGACACGCGCCTATCTGTCACTGAGACACGCGCACACCTATCTATCACTGAGACACGCTCACACCTATCTATCACTGAGACACGCGCGCACCTATCTATCACTGAGACACGGGCACACCTATCTATCACTGAGACACGGGCACATCTATCTATCACTGAGACACGCGCACACCTATCTATCACTGAGACACGGGCACACCTATCTATCACTGAGACACGGGCACACCTATCTATCACTGAGACACGGGCACACCTATCTATCACTGAGACACGCGCCTATCTATCACTGAGACACGCGCACACCTATCTATCACTGAGACACGAGCACACCTATCACTGAGACACGCGCACACCTATCTATCACTGAGACACGCGCACACCTATCTATCACTGAGACACGGGCACACCTATCTATCACTGAGACACGGGCACACCTATCTATCAATGAGACACGGGCACACCTATCTATCACTGAGACACGCGCCTATCTATCACTGAGACACGCGCACACCTATCTATCACTGAGACACGCGCCTATCTATCACTGAGACACGCGCACACCTATCTATCACTGAGACACGCGCACACCTATCTATCACTGAGACACGCGCACACCTATCTATCACTGTGACACGGGCACGCCTATCTATCACTGAGACACGCGCACACCTATCTATCACTGAGACACGCGCACGCCTATCTATCACTGAGACACGCGCACACCTATCTATCACTGTGACACGGGCACACCTATCTATCACTGAGACACGCGCACGCCTATCTATCACTGAGACACGCGCACGCCTATCTATCACTGAGACACGCGCACGCCTATCTATCACTGAGACACGGGCACACCTATCTATCACTGAGACACGCGCACACCTATCTATCTCTGAGACACGGGCACACCTATCTATCACTGAGACACGCGCGCACCTATCTATCTCTGAGACACGGGCACACCTATCTATCACTGAGACACGGGCACGCCTATCTATCACTGAGACACGCGCACACCTATCTATCACTGAGACACGGGCACACCTATCTATCACTGAGACACGGGCACACCTATCTATCTCTGAGACACGGGCACACCTATCTATCACTGAGACACGCGCCTATCTATCACTGAGACACGCGCACACCTATCTATCACTGAGACACGCGCCTATCTATCACTGAGACACGCGCACACCTATCTATCACTGAGACACGCTCACACCTATCTATCACTGAGACACGCGCGCACCTATCTATCACTGAGACACGAGCACACCTATCTATCACTGAGACACGGGCACATCTATCTATCACTGAGACACGCGCACACCTATCTATCACTGAGACACGCGCACACCTATCTATCACTGAGACACGCGCACACCTATCTATCACTGAGACACGGGCACACCTATCTATCACTGAGACACGCGCACACCTATCTATCACTGAGACACGGGCACACCTATCTATCACTGAGACACGCGCACACCTATCTATCACTGAGACACGCGCGCACCTATCTATCACTGAGACACGCGCACACCTATCTATCACTGAGACACGCGCACACCTATCTATCACTGAGACACACGCACACCTATCTATCACTGAGACACGCGCACGCCTATCTATCACTGAGACACGCGCACACCTATCTATCACTGAGACACACACCTATCTATCACTGAGACACGCGCACACCTATCTATCACTGAGACACGCGCACACCTATCTATCACTGAGACACGCGCACACCTATCTATCACTGAGACACGGGCACACCTATCTATCACTGAGACACGCGCACACCTATCTATCACTGAGACACGCGCACACCTATCTATCACTGAGACACGCGCACACCTATCTATCTCTGAGACACGGGCACACCTATCTATCACTGAGACACGCGCACACCTATCTATCACTGAGACGCGCGCACACCTATCTATCACTGAGACGCGCGCACGCCTATCTATCACTGAGACACGCGCACGCCTATCTATCACTGAGACACGGGCACACCTATCTATCACTGAGACACGCGCGCACGCCTATCTATCACTGAGACACGCGCACACCCATCTATCACTGAGACACGCGCACACCTATCTATCACTGAGACACGCGCACACCTATCTATCTCTGAGACACGGGCACACCTATCTATCACTGAGACACGCGCGCACCTATCTATCTCTGAGACACGGGCACACCTATCTATCACTGAGACACGGGCACGCCTATCTATCACTGAGACACGCGCACACCTATCTATCACTGAGACACGGGCACACCTATCTATCACTGAGACACGGGCACACCTATCTATCTCTGAGACACGGGCACACCTATCTATCACTGAGACACGCGCCTATCTATCACTGAGACACGCGCACACCTATCTATCACTGAGACACGCGCCTATCTATCACTGAGACACGCGCACACCTATCTATCACTGAGACACGCTCACACCTATCTATCACTGAGACACGCGCGCACCTATCTATCACTGAGACACGAGCACACCTATCTATCACTGAGACACGGGCACATCTATCTATCACTGAGACACGCGCACACCTATCTATCACTGAGACACGCGCACACCTATCTATCACTGAGACACGCGCACACCTATCTATCACTGAGACACGGGCACACCTATCTATCACTGAGACACGCGCACACCTATCTATCACTGAGACACGGGCACACCTATCTATCACTGAGACACGCGCACACCTATCTATCACTGAGACACGCGCGCACCTATCTATCACTGAGACACGCGCACACCTATCTATCACTGAGACACGCGCACACCTATCTATCTCTGAGACACGGGCACACCTATCTATCACTGAGACACGCGCGCACCTATCTATCTCTGAGACACGGGCACACCTATCTATCACTGAGACACGGGCACGCCTATCTATCACTGAGACACGCGCACACCTATCTATCACTGAGACACGGGCACACCTATCTATCACTGAGACACGGGCACACCTATCTATCTCTGAGACACGGGCACACCTATCTATCACTGAGACACGCGCCTATCTATCACTGAGACACGCGCACACCTATCTATCACTGAGACACGCGCCTATCTATCACTGAGACACGCGCACACCTATCTATCACTGAGACACGCTCACACCTATCTATCACTGAGACACGCGCGCACCTATCTATCACTGAGACACGAGCACACCTATCTATCACTGAGACACGGGCACATCTATCTATCACTGAGACACGCGCACACCTATCTATCACTGAGACACGCGCACACCTATCTATCACTGAGACACGCGCACACCTATCTATCACTGAGACACGGGCACACCTATCTATCACTGAGACACGCGCACACCTATCTATCACTGAGACACGGGCACACCTATCTATCACTGAGACACGCGCACACCTATCTATCACTGAGACACGCGCGCACCTATCTATCACTGAGACACGCGCACACCTATCTATCACTGAGACACGCGCACACCTATCTATCACTGAGACACACGCACACCTATCTATCACTGAGACACGCGCACGCCTATCTATCACTGAGACACGCGCACACCTATCTATCACTGAGACACACACCTATCTATCACTGAGACACGCGCACACCTATCTATCACTGAGACACGCGCACACCTATCTATCACTGAGACACGCGCACACCTATCTATCACTGAGACACGGGCACACCTATCTATCACTGAGACACGCGCACACCTATCTATCACTGAGACACGCGCACACCTATCTATCACTGAGACACGCGCACACCTATCTATCTCTGAGACACGGGCACACCTATCTATCACTGAGACACGCGCACACCTATCTATCACTGAGACGCGCGCACACCTATCTATCACTGAGACGCGCGCACGCCTATCTATCACTGAGACACGCGCACGCCTATCTATCACTGAGACACGGGCACACCTATCTATCACTGAGACACGCGCGCACGCCTATCTATCACTGAGACACGCGCACACCCATCTATCACTGAGACACGCGCACACCTATCTATCACTGAGACACGGGCACACCTATCTATCACTGAGACACGGGCACACCTATCTATAACTGAGAAACACGCACACCCATCTATCACTGAGAAACGCGCACACCTATCTATCACTGAGACACGGGCACACCTATCTATCACTGAGGCACGGGCACACCTATCTATCACTGAGACACGCGCACACCTATCTATCACTGAGACACGCGCACACCTATCTATCACTGAGGCACGGGCACACCTATCTATCACTGACACACGGGCACACCTATCTATCACTGAGACACGGGCACACCTATCTATCACTGACACACGGGCACACCTATCTATCACTGAGACACGGGCACACCTATCTATCACTGAGACACGCGCACACCTATCTATCACTGAGACACGGGCACACCTATCTATCACTGAGACGCGCGCACACCTATCTATCACTGAGACACGCGCACACCTATCTATCACTGAGACACGCGCACACCTATCTATCACTGAGGCACGGGCACACCTATCTATCACTGAGACACGCGCACACCTATCTATCACTGAGACACGCGCACACCTATCTATCACTGAGACACGGGCACACCTATCTATCACTGAGACACGGGCACACCTATCTATCACTGGGACACGGGCACACCTATCTATCTCTGAGACACTGGCACACCTATCTATCTCTGAGACACGCGCACACCTATCTATCACTGAGACACGCGCACACCTATCTATCACTGAGACACGCGCACACCTATCTATCACTGAGACACGCGCGCACCTATCTATCACTGAGACACGCGCGCACCTATCTATCACTGAGACACGCGCACACCTATCTATCACTGAGACACGCGCGCACCTATCTATCATGAGACACGCGCACACCTATCTATCACTGAGACACGGGCACACCTATCTATCACTGAGACACGCGCACACCTATCTATCACTGAGACACGCGCGCGCCTATCTATCACTGAGACACGCGCACACCTATCTATCACTGAGACACGCGCACACCTATCTATCACTGAGACACGGGCACACCTATCTATCACTGAGACACGCGCACACCTATCTATCTCTGAGACACGCGCACACCTATCTATCTCTGAGACACGGGCACACCTATCTATCACTGAGACACGCGCGCACCTATCTATCACTGAGACACGCGCACACCTATCTATCACTGAGACACGCGCACACCTATCTATCACTGAGACACGCGCACACCTATCTATCACTGAGACACGCGCACACCTATCTATCACTGAGACACGCGCACACCTATCTATCACTGAGACACGCGCACACCTATCTATCACTGAGACACGCGCACACCTATCTGTCACTGAGACACGCGCACACCTATCTATCTCTGAGACACGGGCACACCTATCTATCACTGAGACACGCGCACACCTATCTATCACTGAGACACGCGCACACCTATCTATCACTGAGACACGCGCGCACCTATCTATCACTGAGACACGCGCGCGCCTATCTATCACTGAGACACGCGCGCGCCTATCTATCACTGAGACACGCGCGCACCTATCTATCACTGAGACACGCGCACACCTATCTATCACTGAGACACGGGCACACCTATCTATCACTGAGACACGGGCACACCTATCTATAACTGAGAAACACGCACACCCATCTATCACTGAGACACGCGCACACCTATCTATCACTGAGACACGGGCACACCTATCTATCACTGAGGCACGGGCACACCTATCTATCACTGACACACGGGCACACCTATCTATCACTGAGACACGGGCACACCTATCTATCACTGAGGCACGGGCACACCTATCTATCACTGACACACGGGCACACCTATCTATCACTGAGACACGGGCACACCTATCTATCACTGACACACGGGCACACCTATCTATCACTGAGACACGGGCACACCTATCTATCACTGAGACACGCGCACACCTATCTATCACTGAGACACGGGCACACCTATCTATCACTGAGACGCGCGCACACCTATCTATCACTGAGACACGCGCACACCTATCTATCACTGAGACACGCGCACACCTATCTATCACTGAGACACGGGCACACCTATCTATCACTGAGACACGCGCACACCTATCTATCACTGAGGCACGGGCACACCTATCTATCACTGAGACACGCGCACACCTATCTATCACTGAGACACGCGCACACCTATCTATCACTGAGACACGGGCACACCTATCTATCACTGAGACACGGGCACACCTATCTATCACTGGGACACAGGCACACCTATCTATCTCTGAGACACGGGCACACCTATCTATCTCTGAGACACGCGCACACCTATCTATCACTGAGACACGCGCACACCTATCTATCACTGAGACACGCGCACACCTATCTATCACTGAGACACGCGCACACCTATCTATCACTGAGACACGCGCACACCTATCTATCACTGAGACACGCGCACACCTATCTATCACTGAGACACGCGCACACCTATCTATCACTGAGACACGGGCACACCTATCTATCACTGAGACACGCGCGCACCTATCTATCACTGAGACACGCGCACACCTATCTATCACTGAGACACGCGCGCACCTATCTATCATGAGACACGCGCACACCTATCTATCACTGAGACACGGGCACACCTATCTATCACTGAGACACGCGCACACCTATCTATCACTGAGACACGCGCGCGCCTATCTATCACTGAGACACGCGCACACCTATCTATCACTGAGACACGCGCACACCTATCTATCACTGAGACACGGGCACACCTATCTATCACTGAGACACGCGCACACCTATCTATCTCTGAGACACGCGCACACCTATCTATCTCTGAGACACGGGCACACCTATCTATCACTGAGACACGCGCGCACCTATCTATCACTGAGACACGCGCGCACCTATCTATCACTGAGACACGCGCACACCTATCTATCACTGAGACACGCGCACACCTATCTATCACTGAGGCACGGGCACACCTATCTATCACTGACACACGGGCACACCTATCTATCACTGAGACACGGGCACACCTATCTATCACTGACACACGGGCACACCTATCTATCACTGAGACACGGGCACACCTATCTATCACTGAGACACGCGCACACCTATCTATCACTGAGACACGGGCACACCTATCTATCACTGAGACGCGCGCACACCTATCTATCACTGAGACACGCGCACACCTATCTATCACTGAGACACGCGCACACCTATCTATCACTGAGACACGGGCACACCTATCTATCACTGAGACACGCGCACACCTATCTATCACTGAGGCACGGGCACACCTATCTATCACTGAGACACGCGCACACCTATCTATCACTGAGACACGCGCACACCTATCTATCACTGAGACACGGGCACACCTATCTATCACTGAGACACGGGCACACCTATCTATCACTGGGACACAGGCACACCTATCTATCACTGAGACACGCGCACACCTATCTATCACTGAGACACGCGCGCGCCTATCTATCACTGAGACACGCGCACACCTATCTATCATGAGACACGCGCACACCTATCTATCACTGAGACACGCGCACACCTATCTATCACTGAGACACGGGCACACCTATCTATCTCTGAGACACGCGCACACCTATCTATCACTGAGACACGCGCACACCTATCTATCACTGAGACACGCGCACACCTATCTATCACTGAGACACGCGCACACCTATCTATCACTGAGACACGCGCACACCTATCTATCACTGAGACACGGGCACACCTATCTATCACTGAGGCACGGGCACACCTATCTATCACTGACACACGGGCACACCTATCTATCACTGAGACACGGGCACACCTATCTATCACTGACACACGGGCACACCTATCTATCACTGAGACACGGGCACACCTATCTATCACTGAGACACGCGCACACCTATCTATCACTGAGACACGGGCACACCTATCTATCACTGAGACGCGCGCACACCTATCTATCACTGAGACGCGCGCACACCTATCTATCACTGAGACACGCGCACACCTATCTATCACTGAGACACGGGCACACCTATCTATCACTGAGACACGCGCACACCTATCTATCACTGAGGCACGGGCACACCTATCTATCACTGAGACACGCGCACACCTATCTATCACTGAGACACGCGCACACCTATCTATCACTGAGACACGGGCACACCTATCTATCACTGAGACACGCGCACACCTATCTATCACTGAGACACGCGCGCGCCTATCTATCACTGAGACACGCGCACGCCTATCTATCACTGAGACACGCGCACACCTATCTATCACTGAGACACGGGCACACCTATCTATCACTGAGACACGCGCACACCTATCTATCTCTGAGACACGCGCACACCTATCTATCTCTGAGACACGGGCACACCTATCTATCACTGAGACACGCGCGCACCTATCTATCACTGAGACACGCGCGCACCTATCTATCACTGAGACACGCGCACACCTATCTATCACTGAGACACGCGCACACCTATCTATCACTGAGAAACGCGCACACCTATCTATCACTGAGACACGCGCACACCTATCTATCACTGAGGCACGGGCACACCTATCTATCACTGAGACACGCGCACACCTATCTATCACTGAGACACGCGCACACCTATCTATCACTGAGACACGGGCACACCTATCTATCACTGAGACACGGGCACACCTATCTATCACTGGGACACAGGCACACCTATCTATCACTGAGACACGCGCACACCTATCTATCACTGAGACACGCGCGCGCCTATCTATCACTGAGACACGCGCACACCTATCTATCACTGAGACACGCGCACACCTATCTATCACTGAGACACGCGCACACCTATCTATCACTGAGACACGGGCACACCTATCTATCTCTGAGACACGCGCACACCTATCTATCACTGAGACACGCGCACACCTATCTATCACTGAGACACGGGCACACCTATCTATCACTGAGACGCGCGCACACCTATCTATCACTGAGACACGCGCACACCTATCTATCACTGAGACACGCGCACACCTATCTATCACTGAGACACGGGCACACCTATCTATCACTGAGACGCGCGCACACCTATCTATCACTGAGACACGCGCACACCTATCTATCACTGAGACACGCGCACACCTATCTATCACTGAGACACGCGCACACCTATCTATCACTGAGGCACGGGCACACCTATCTATCACTGAGACACGCGCACACCTATCTATCACTGAGACACGCGCACACCTATCTATCACTGAGACACGGGCACACCTATCTATCACTGAGACACGGGCACACCTATCTATCACTGGGACACAGGCACACCTATCTATCACTGAGACACGCGCACACCTATCTATCACTGAGACACGCGCGCGCCTATCTATCACTGAGACACGCGCACACCTATCTATCACTGAGACACGCGCACACCTATCTATCACTGAGACACGGGCACACCTATCTATCACTGAGACACGCGCACACCTATCTATCTCTGAGACACGCGCACACCTATCTATCTCTGAGACACAGGCACACCTATCTATCACTGAGACACGCGCGCACCTATCTATCACTGAGACACGCGCACACCTATCTATCACTGAGACACGCGCACACCTATCTATCACTGAGACACGCGCACACCTATCTATCACTGAGACACGCGGACACCTATCTATCACTGAGACACGCGCACACCTATCTATCACTGAGACACGCGCACACCTATCTATCACTGAGACACGCGCACACCTATCTATCACTGAGACACGCGCACACCTATCTATCTCTGAGACACGGGCACACCTATCTATCACTGAGACACGCGCACACCTATCTATCACTGAGACACGCGCACACCTATCTATCACTGAGACACGCGCGCACCTATCTATCACTGAGACACGCGCGCGCCTATCTATCACTGAGACACGGGCACACCTATCTATCACTGAGACACGGGCACACCTATCTATCACTGAGACACGCGCACACCTATCTATCACTGAGACACGAGCACACCTATCTATCACTGAGACACGCGCGCACCTATCTATCACTGAGACACGCGCGCACCTATCTATCTCTGAGACACGGGCACGCCTATCTATCACTGAGACACGCGCGCGCCTATCTATCTCTGAGACACGGGCACACCTATCTATCACTGAGACGCGCGCACGCCTATCTATCACTGAGACGCGCGCACGCCTATCTATCACTGAGACGCGGGCACGCCTATCTATCACTGAGACACGCGCGCACGCCTATCTATCACTGAGACACGCGCACACCCATCTATCACTGAGACACGCGCACACCTATCTATCACTGAGACACGGGCACACCTATCTATCACTGAGACACGGGCACACCTATCTATAACTGAGAAACACGCACACCCATCTATCACTGAGACACGCGCACACCTATCTATCACTGAGACACGGGCACACCTATCTATCACTGAGGCACGGGCACACCTATCTATCACTGAGACACGCGCACACCTATCTATCACTGAGACACGCGCACACCTATCTATCACTGAGGCACGGGCACACCTATCTATCACTGACACACGGGCACACCTATCTATCACTGAGACACGGGCACACCTATCTATCACTGACACACGGGCACACCTATCTATCACTGAGACACGGGCACACCTATCTATCACTGAGACACGCGCACACCTATCTATCACTGAGACACGGGCACACCTATCTATCACTGAGACGCGCGCACACCTATCTATCACTGAGACACGCGCACACCTATCTATCACTGAGACACGCGCACACCTATCTATCACTGAGACACGGGCACACCTATCTATCACTGAGACACGCGCACACCTATCTATCACTGAGGCACGGGCACACCTATCTATCACTGAGACACGCGCACACCTATCTATCACTGAGACACGCGCACACCTATCTATCACTGAGACACGGGCACACCTATCTATCACTGAGACACGGGCACACCTATCTATCACTGGGACACAGGCACACCTATCTATCTCTGAGACACGGGCACACCTATCTATCTCTGAGACACGCGCACACCTATCTATCACTGAGACACGCGCACACCTATCTATCACTGAGACACGCGCACACCTATCTATCACTGAGACACGCGCACACCTATCTATCACTGAGACACGCGCACACCTATCTATCACTGAGACACGCGCACACCTATCTATCACTGAGACACGCGCACACCTATCTATCACTGAGACACGGGCACACCTATCTATCTCTGAGACACGCGCACACCTATCTATCACTGAGACACGCGCACACCTATCTATCACTGAGACACGGGCACACCTATCTATCACTGAGACGCGCGCACACCTATCTATCACTGAGACACGCGCACACCTATCTATCACTGAGACACGCGCACACCTATCTATCACTGAGACACGGGCACACCTATCTATCACTGAGACACGCGCACACCTATCTATCACTGAGGCACGGGCACACCTATCTATCACTGAGACACGCGCACACCTATCTATCACTGAGACACGCGCACACCTATCTATCACTGAGACACGGGCACACCTATCTATCACTGAGACACGGGCACACCTATCTATCACTGGGACACAGGCACACCTATCTATCACTGAGACACGCGCACACCTATCTATCACTGAGACACGCGCGCGCCTATCTATCACTGAGACACGCGCACACCTATCTATCACTGAGACACGCGCACACCTATCTATCACTGAGACACGGGCACACCTATCTATCACTGAGACACGCGCGCGCCTATCTATCACTGAGACACGCGCACACCTATCTATCACTGAGACACGCGCACACCTATCTATCACTGAGACACGGGCACACCTATCTATCACTGAGACACGCGCACACCTATCTATCTCTGAGACACGCGCACACCTATCTATCTCTGAGACACGGGCACACCTATCTATCACTGAGACACGCGCGCACCTATCTATCACTGAGACACGCGCACACCTATCTATCACTGAGACACGCGCACACCTATCTATCACTGAGACACGCGCACACCTATCTATCACTGAGACGCGCGCACGCCTATCTATCACTGAGACACGGGCACGCCTATCTATCACTGAGACACGCGCGCACGCCTATCTATCACTGAGACACGCGCACACCCATCTATCACTGAGACACGCGCACACCTATCTATCACTGAGACACGGGCACACCTATCTATCACTGAGACACGGGCACACCTATCTATAACTGAGAAACACGCACACCCATCTATCACTGAGACACGCGCACACCTATCTATCACTGAGACACGGGCACACCTATCTATCACTGAGGCACGGGCACACCTATCTATCACTGAGACACGCGCACACCTATCTATCACTGAGACACGCGCACACCTATCTATCACTGAGGCACGGGCACACCTATCTATCACTGACACACGGGCACACCTATCTATCACTGAGACACGGGCACACCTATCTATCACTGACACACGGGCACACCTATCTATCACTGAGACACGGGCACACCTATCTATCACTGAGACACGCGCACACCTATCTATCACTGAGACACGGGCACACCTATCTATCACTGAGACGCGCGCACACCTATCTATCACTGAGACACGCGCACACCTATCTATCACTGAGACACGCGCACACCTATCTATCACTGAGACACGGGCACACCTATCTATCACTGAGACACGCGCACACCTATCTATCACTGAGGCACGGGCACACCTATCTATCACTGAGACACGCGCACACCTATCTATCACTGAGACACGCGCACACCTATCTATCACTGAGACACGGGCACACCTATCTATCACTGAGACACGGGCACACCTATCTATCACTGGGACACAGGCACACCTATCTATCTCTGAGACACGGGCACACCTATCTATCTCTGAGACACGCGCACACCTATCTATCACTGAGACACGCGCACACCTATCTATCACTGAGACACGCGCACACCTATCTATCACTGAGACACGCGCACACCTATCTATCACTGAGACACGCGCACACCTATCTATCACTGAGACACGCGCACACCTATCTATCACTGAGACACGCGCACACCTATCTATCACTGAGACACGGGCACACCTATCTATCTCTGAGACACGCGCACACCTATCTATCACTGAGACACGCGCACACCTATCTATCACTGAGACACGGGCACACCTATCTATCACTGAGACGCGCGCACACCTATCTATCACTGAGACGCGCGCACACCTATCTATCACTGAGACACGCGCACACCTATCTATCACTGAGACACGGGCACACCTATCTATCACTGAGACACGCGCACACCTATCTATCACTGAGGCACGGGCACACCTATCTATCACTGAGACACGCGCACACCTATCTATCACTGAGACACGCGCACACCTATCTATCACTGAGACACGGGCACACCTATCTATCACTGAGACACGGGCACACCTATCTATCACTGGGACACAGGCACACCTATCTATCACTGAGACACGCGCACACCTATCTATCACTGAGACACGCGCGCGCCTATCTATCACTGAGACACGCGCACACCTATCTATCACTGAGACACGCGCACACCTATCTATCACTGAGACACGGGCACACCTATCTATCACTGAGACACGCGCGCGCCTATCTATCACTGAGACACGCGCACACCTATCTATCACTGAGACACGCGCACACCTATCTATCACTGAGACACGGGCACACCTATCTATCACTGAGACACGCGCACACCTATCTATCTCTGAGACACGCGCACACCTATCTATCTCTGAGACACGGGCACACCTATCTATCACTGAGACACGCGCGCACCTATCTATCACTGAGACACGCGCACACCTATCTATCACTGAGACACGCGCACACCTATCTATCACTGAGACACGCGCACACCTATCTATCACTGAGACACGCGCACACCTATCTATCACTGAGACACGCGCACACCTATCTATCACTGAGGCACGGGCACACCTATCTATCACTGAGACACGCGCACACCTATCTATCACTGAGACACGCGCACACCTATCTATCACTGAGACACGGGCACATCTATCTATCACTGAGACACGGGCACACCTATCTATCACTGGGACACAGGCACACCTATCTATCACTGAGACACGCGCACACCTATCTATCACTGAGACACGCGCGCGCCTATCTATCACTGAGACACGCGCACACCTATCTATCACTGAGACACGCGCACACCTATCTATCACTGAGACACGCGCACACCTATCTATCACTGAGACACGGGCACACCTATCTATCTCTGAGACACGCGCACACCTATCTATCACTGAGACACGCGCACACCTATCTATCACTGAGACACGGGCACACCTATCTATCACTGAGACGCGCGCACACCTATCTATCACTGAGACACGCGCACACCTATCTATCACTGAGACACGCGCACACCTATCTATCACTGAGACACGGGCACACCTATCTATCACTGAGACACGGGCACACCTATCTATCACTGAGGCACGGGCACACCTATCTATCACTGAGACACGCGCACACCTATCTATCACTGAGACACGCGCACACCTATCTATCACTGAGACACGGGCACACCTATCTATCACTGAGACACGGGCACACCTATCTATCACTGGGACACAGGCACACCTATCTATCACTGAGACACGCGCACACCTATCTATCACTGAGACACGCGCGCGCCTATCTATCACTGAGACACGCGCACACCTATCTATCACTGAGACACGCGCACACCTATCTATCACTGAGACACGGGCACACCTATCTATCACTGAGACACGCGCACACCTATCTATCTCTGAGACACGCGCACACCTATCTATCTCTGAGACACAGGCACACCTATCTATCACTGAGACACGCGCGCACCTATCTATCACTGAGACACGCGCGCACCTATCTATCACTGAGACACGCGCACACCTATCTATCACTGAGACACGCGCACACCTATCTATCACTGAGACACGCGCACACCTATCTATCACTGAGACACGCGCACACCTATCTATCACTGAGACACGCGCACACCTATCTATCACTGAGACACGCGCACACCTATCTATCACTGAGACACGCGCACACCTATCTATCTCTGAGACACGGGCACACCTATCTATCACTGAGACACGCGCACACCTATCTATCACTGAGACACGCGCACACCTATCTATCACTGAGACACGCGCGCACCTATCTATCACTGAGACACGCGCGCGCCTATCTATCACTGAGACACGCGCGCGCCTATCTATCACTGAGACACACGCGCACACCTATCTATCACTGAGACACGGGCACACCTATCTATCACTGAGACACGGGCACACCTATCTATCACTGAGACACGCGCACACCTATCTATCACTGAGACACGAGCACACCTATCTATCACTGAGACACGCGCGCACCTATCTATCACTGAGACACGCGCACACCTATCTATCTCTGAGACACGGGCACGCCTATCTATCACTGAGACACGCGCGCACCTATCTATCTCTGAGACACGGGCACACCTATCTATCACTGAGACGCGCGCACGCCTATCTATCACTGAGACACGCGCACGCCTATCTATCACTGAGGCACGGGCACACCTATCTATCACTGAGACACGCGCACACCTATCTATCACTGAGACACGCGCACACCTATCTATCACTGAGACACGGGCACACCTATCTATCACTGAGACACGGGCACACCTATCTATCACTGGGACACAGGCACACCTATCTATCTCTGAGACACGGGCACACCTATCTATCTCTGAGACACGCGCACACCTATCTATCACTGAGACACGCGCACACCTATCTATCACTGAGACACGCGCACACCTATCTATCACTGAGACACGCGCACACCTATCTATCACTGAGACACGCGCACACCTATCTATCACTGAGACACGCGCACACCTATCTATCACTGAGACACGCGCACACCTATCTATCACTGAGACACGGGCACACCTATCTATCACTGAGACACGCGCGCACCTATCTATCACTGAGACACGCGCACACCTATCTATCACTGAGACACGCGCGCACCTATCTATCATGAGACACGCGCACATCTATCTATCACTGAGACACGGGCACACCTATCTATCACTGAGACACGCGCACACCTATCTATCACTGAGACACGCGCGCGCCTATCTATCACTGAGACACGCGCACACCTATCTATCACTGAGACATGCGCACACCTATCTATCACTGAGACACGGGCACACCTATCTATCACTGAGACACGCGCACACCTATCTATCTCTGAGACACGCGCACACCTATCTATCTCTGAGACACGCGCACACCTATCTATCTCTGAGACACGGGCACACCTATCTATCACTGAGACACGCGCGCACCTATCTATCACTGAGACACGCGCACACCTATCTATCACTGAGACACGCGCACACCTATCTATCACTGAGACACGCGCACACCTATCTATCACTGAGGCACGGGCACACCTATCTATCACTGACACACGGGCACACCTATCTATCACTGAGACACGGGCACACCTATCTATCACTGACACACGGGCACACCTATCTATCACTGAGACACGGGCACACCTATCTATCACTGAGACACGCGCACACCTATCTATCACTGAGACACGGGCACACCTATCTATCACTGAGACGCGCGCACACCTATCTATCACTGAGACACGCGCACACCTATCTATCACTGAGACACGCGCACACCTATCTATCACTGAGACACGGGCACACCTATCTATCACTGAGACACGCGCACACCTATCTATCACTGAGGCACGGGCACACCTATCTATCACTGAGACACGCGCACACCTATCTATCACTGAGACACGCGCACACCTATCTATCAATGAGACACGGGCACACCTATCTATCACTGAGACACGGGCACACCTATCTATCACTGGGACACAGGCACACCTATCTATCTCTGAGACACGGGCACACCTATCTATCTCTGAGACACGCGCACACCTATCTATCACTGAGACACGCGCACACCTATCTATCACTGAGACACGCGCACACCTATCTATCACTGAGACACGCGCACACCTATCTATCACTGAGACACGCGCACACCTATCTATCACTGAGACACGGGCACACCTATCTATCACTGAGGCACGGGCACACCTATCTATCACTGACGCACGGGCACACCTATCTATCACTGAGACACGGGCACACCTATCTATCACTGACACACGGGCACACCTATCTATCACTGAGACACGGGCACACCTATCTATCACTGAGACACGCGCACACCTATCTATCACTGAGACACGGGCACACCTATCTATCACTGAGACGCGCGCACACCTATCTATCACTGAGACACGCGCACACCTATCTATCACTGAGACACGCGCACACCTATCTATCACTGAGACACGGGCACACCTATCTATCACTGAGACACGCGCACACCTATCTATCACTGAGGCACGGGCACACCTATCTATCACTGAGACACGCGCACACCTATCTATCACTGAGGCACGGGCACACCTATCTATCACTGAGACACGCGCACACCTATCTATCACTGAGACACGCGCACACCTATCTATCACTGAGACACGGGCACACCTATCTATAACTGAGACACGGGCACACCTATCTATCACTGGGACACAGGCACACCTATCTATCTCTGAGACACGGGCACACCTATCTATCTCTGAGACACGCGCACACCTATCTATCACTGAGACACGCGCACACCTATCTATCACTGAGACACGCGCACACCTATCTATCACTGAGACACGCGCACACCTATCTATCACTGAGACACGCGCACACCTATCTATCACTGAGACACGCGCACACCTATCTATCACTGAGACACGCGCACACCTATCTATCACTGAGACACAGGCACACCTATCTATCACTGAGACACGCGCGCACCTATCTATCACTGAGACACGCGCGCACCTATCTATCACTGAGACACGCGCGCACCTATCTATCATGAGACACGCGCACACCTATCTATCACTGAGACACGGGCACACCTATCTATCACTGAGACACGCGCACACCTATCTATCACTGAGACACGCGCGCGCCTATCTATCACTGAGACACGCGCGCGCCTATCTATCACTGAGACACGCGCACACCTATCTATCACTGAGACACGGGCACACCTATCTATCACTGAGACACGCGCACACCTATCTATCTCTGAGACACGCGCACACCTATCTATCTCTGAGACACGGGCACACCTATCTATCACTGAGACACGCGCGCACCTATCTATCACTGAGACACGCGCGCACCTATCTATCACTGAGACACGCGCACACCTATCTATCACTGAGACACGCGCACACCTATCTATCACTGAGACACGCGCACACCTATCTATCACTGAGACACGCGCACACCTATCTATCACTGAGACACGCGCACACCTATCTATCACTGAGACACGCGCACACCTATCTATCACTGAGACACGCGCACACCTATCTATCTCTGAGACACGGGCACACCTATCTATCACTGAGACACGCGCACACCTATCTATCACTGAGACACGCGCACACCTATCTATCACTGAGACACGCGCGCACCTATCTATCACTGAGACACACGCACGCCTATCTATCACTGAGACACGCGCGCGCCTATCTATCACTGAGACACGCGCACACCTATCTATCACTGAGACACGCGCACACCTATCTATCACTGAGACACGGGCACACCTATCTATCACTGAGACACGGGCACACCTATCTATCACTGAGACACGCGCACACCTATCTATCACTGAGACACGAGCACACCTATCTATCACTGAGACACGCGCGCACCTATCTATCACTGAGACACGCGCGCACCTATCTATCTCTGAGACACGGGCACGCCTATCTATCACTGAGACACGCGCACGCCTATCTATCACTGAGACACGCGCACACCTATCTATCACTGAGACACGCGCACACCTATCTATCACTGTGACACGGGCACGCCTATCTATCACTGAGACACGCGCACGCCTATCTATCACTGAGACACGCGCACGCCTATCTATCACTGAGACACGGGCACACCTATCTATCACTGAGACACGCGCACACCTATCTATCACTGAGACACGCGCACACCTATCTATCACTGAGACGCGCGCGCACCTATCTATCACTGAGACACGCGCACACCTATCTATCACTGAGACACGCGCACACCTATCTATCACTGAGACACGCGCACACCTATCTATCACTGAGACACGCGCGCACCTATCTATCACTGAGACACGCGCGCACCTATCTATCTCTGAGACACGGGCACGCCTATCTATCACTGAGACACGCGCACGCCTATCTATCACTGAGACACGCGCACGCCTATCTATCACTGAGACACGCGCACACCTATCTATCACTGAGACACGCGCACACCTATCTATCACTGTGACACGGGCACGCCTATCTATCACTGAGACACGCGCACGCCTATCTATCACTGAGACACGCGCACACCTATCTATCACTGAGACACGGGCACACCTATCTATCACTGAGACACGCGCACACCTATCTATCACTGAGACACGCGCACACCTATCTATCACTGAGACGCGCGCGCACCTATCTATCACTGAGACACGCGCACACCTATCTATCTCTGAGACACGCGCACACCTATCTATCACTGAGACGCGCGCGCACCTATCTATCACTGAGACACGCGCACACCTATCTATCACTGAGACACGCGCACACCTATCTATCACTGAGACACGCGCACACCTATCTATCACTGAGACACGCGCGCGCCTATCTATCACTGAGACACGCGAACACCTATCTATCACTGACACACGGGCACACCTATCTATCACTGAGACACGCGCACACCTATCTATCACTGAGACACGCGCACACCTATCTATCACTGAGACACGCGCCTATCTATCACTGAGACACGCGCACACCTATCTATCACTGAGACACGGGCACACCTATCTATCACTGAGACACGGGCACACCTATCTATCACTGAGACACGCGCACACCTATCTATCTCTGAGACACGCGCACACCTATCTATCACTGAGACACGCGCACACCTATCTATCACTGAGACACGCGCGCGCCTATCTATCACTGAGACACGCGCACACCTATCTATCACTGAGACACGCGCGCGCCTATCTATCACTGACACACGGGCACACCTATCTATCACTGAGACACGCGCACACCTATCTATCACTGAGACACGCGCACACCTATCTATCACTGAGACACGCGCGCACCTATCTATCACTGAGACACGGGCACACCTATCTATCACTGAGACACGCGCGCACCTATCTATCACTGAGGCACGGGCACACCTATCTATCACTGAGACACGCGCACACCTATCTATCACTGAGACACGCGCACGCCTATCTATCACTGAGACACGCGCACACCTATCTATCACTGAGACACGCGCACGCCTATCTATCACTGAGACACGGGCACGCCTATCTATCACTGAGACACGGGCACGCCTATCTATCACTGAGACACACGCACACCTATCTATCTCTGAGACACGCGCACACCTATCTATCACTGAGACACGGGCACCTATCTATCACTGAGACACACGCACACCTATCTATCACTGAGACACGGGCACACCTATCTATCACTGAGACACGGGCACATCTATCTATCACTGAGACACGCGCACACCTATCTATCACTGAGACACGCGCACACCTATCTATCTCTGAGACACGGGCACGCCTATCTATCACTGAGACACGCGCACGCCTATCTATCACTGAGACACGCGCACACTTATCTATCACTGAGACACGCGCACGCCTATCTATCACTGAGACACGCGCACGCCTATCTATCACTGAGACACGCGCACACCTATCTATCTCTGAGACACGGGCACACCTATCTATCACTGAGACACGGGCACACCTATCTATCACTGAGACACACGCACACCTATCTATCACTGAGACACGCGCCTATCTATCACTGAGAAACGCGCACACCTATCTATCACTGAGACACGCGCACACCTATCTATCACTGAGACACGCGCACACCTATCTATCACTGAGACACGCGCACACCTATCTATCACTGACACACGGGCACACCTATCTATCACTGAGACACGCGCACACCTATCTATCACTGAGACACGCGCACACCTATCTATCACTGAGACACGCGCGCACCTATCTATCACTGAGACACGGGCACACCTATCTATCACTGAGACACGCGCGCACCTATCTATCACTGAGGCACGGGCACACCTATCTATCACTGAGACATGCGCACACCTATCTATCACTGAGACACGCGCACGCCTATCTATCACTGAGACACGCGCACACCTATCTATCACTGAGACACGCGCACGCCTATCTATCACTGAGACACGGGCACGCCTATCTATCACTGAGACACGGGCACGCCTATCTATCACTGAGACACGCGCACACCTATCTATCACTGAGACACGCGCACACCTATCTATCACAGAGACACGGGCACACCTATCTATCACTGAGACACGCGCCTATCTATCACTGAGACACGCGCACACCTATCTATCACTGAGACACGCGCACGCCTATCTATCACTGAGACACGCGCACACCTATCTATCACTGACACACGGGCACACCTATCTATCACTGAGACACACGCGCACCTATCTATCACTGAGACACGCGCACACCTATCTATCACTGAGACACGCGCACACCTATCTATCACTGAGACACGCGCACACCTATCTATCACTGAGACACGCGCGCGCCTATCTATCACTGAGACACGCGCACACCTATCTATCACTGAGACACGGGCACACCTATCTATCACTGAGACACGCGCGCACCTATCTATCACTGAGACACGGGCACACCTATCTATCACTGAGGCACGGGCACACCTATCACTGAGACGCGCGCGCACCTATCTATCACTGAGACACGCGCACACCTATCTATCACTGAGACACGCGCACACCTATCTATCACTGAGACACGCGCACACCTATCTATCACTGAGACACGGGCACACCTATCTATCACTGAGACACGCGCACACCTATCTATCACTGAGACACGCGCACACCTATCTATCACTGAGACACGCGCGCGCCTATCTATCACTGAGACACGCGCACACCTATCTATCACTGACACACGGGCACACCTATCTATCACTGAGACACGCGCACACCTATCTATCACTGAGACACGCGCACACCTATCTATCACTGAGACACGCGCGCACCTATCTATCACTGAGACACGGGCACACCTATCTATCACTGAGACACGCGCGCACCTATCTATCACTGAGGCACGGGCGCACCTATCTATCACTGAGACACGCGCACACCTATCTATCACTGAGACACGCGCACGCCTATCTATCACTGAGACACGCGCACACCTATCTATCACTGAGACACGCGCACGCCTATCTATCACTGAGACACGGGCACGCCTATCTATCACTGAGACACGGGCACGCCTATCTATCACTGAGACACGCGCACGCCTATCTATCACTGAGACACGCGCACACCTATCTATCACAGAGACACGGGCACACCTATCTATCACTGAGACACGCGCCTATCTATCACTGAGACACGCGCACACCTATCTATCACTGAGACACGCGCACGCCTATCTATCACTGAGACACGCGCACGCGCGCGCCTATCTATCACTGAGACACGCGCACACCTATCTATCACTGACACACGGGCACACCTATCTATCACTGAGACACGCGCACACCTATCTATCACTGAGACACGCGCACACCTATCTATCACTGAGACACGCGCGCACCTATCTATCACTGAGACACGGGCACACCTATCTATCACTGAGACACGCGCGCACCTATCTATCACTGAGGCACGGGCACACCTATCTATCACTGAGACACGCGCACACCTATCTATCACTGAGACACGCGCACGCCTATCTATCACTGAGACACGCGCACACCTATCTATCACTGAGACACGCGCACGCCTATCTATCACTGAGACACGGGCACGCCTATCTATCACTGAGACACGGGCACGCCTATCTATCACTGAGACACGCGCACACCTATCTATCACTGAGACACGCGCACACCTATCTATCACAGAGACACGGGCACACCTATCTATCACTGAGACACGCGCCTATCTATCACTGAGACACGCGCACACCTATCTATCACTGAGACACGCGCACACCTATCTATCTCTGAGACACGCGCGCACCTATCTATCACTGAGACACGGGCACACCTATCTATCACTGAGACACGCGCACACCTATCTATCTCTGAGACACGCGCGCACCTATCTATTACTGAGACACGCGCGCACCTATCTATTACTGAGACACACGCACACCTATCTATCACTGAGGCACGGGCACACCTATCTATCACTGAGACACACGCACACCTATCTATCACTGAGACACGGGCACACCCATCTATCACTGAGACACGCGCACACCCATCTATCACTGAGACACGCGCACACCTATCTATCACTGAGACACGCGCACACCTATCTATCACTGAGACACGCGCACACCTATCTATCACTGAGACACGCGCGCACCTATCTATCACTGAGACACGCGCACACCTATCTATCACTGAGACACGCGCACACCTATCTATCACTGAGACGCGCGCGCACCTATCTATCACTGAGACACGCGCACACCTATCTATCACTGAGACACGCGCACACCTATCTATCACAGAGACACGGGCACACCTATCTATCACTGAGACACGCGCCTATCTATCACTGAGACACGCGCACGCCTATCTATCACTGAGACACGCGCACACCTATCTATCACTGACACATGGGCACACCTATCTATCACTGAGACACGCGCACGCCTATCTATCACTGAGACACGCGCACACCTATCTATCACTGACACACGGGCACACCTATCTATTACTGAGACACGCGCGCACCTATCTATCACTGAGACACGAGCGCGCCTATCTATCACTGAGACACGCGCACACCTATCTATCACTGAGACACGGGCACACCTATCTATCACTGAGACACGCGCGCACCTATCTATCACTGAGACACGGGCACACCTATCTATCACTGAGGCACGGGCACACCTATCTATCACTGAGACGCGCGCGCACCTATCTATCACTGAGACACGCGCACACCTATCTATCACTGAGACACGCGCACACCTATCTATCACTGAGACACGCGCACACCTATCTATCACTGAGACACGGGCACACCTATCTATCACTGAGACACGCGCACACCTATCTATCACTGAGACACGCGCACACCTATCTATCACTGAGACACGCGCGCGCCTATCTATCACTGAGACACGCGCACACCTATCTATCACTGACACACGGGCACACCTATCTATCACTGAGACACGCGCACACCTATCTATCACTGAGACACGCGCACACCTATCTATCACTGAGACACGCGCGCACCTATCTATCACTGAGACACGGGCACACCTATCTATCACTGAGACACGCGCGCACCTATCTATCACTGAGGCACGGGCACACCTATCTATCACTGAGACACGCGCACACCTATCTATCACTGAGACACGCGCACGCCTATCTATCACTGAGACACGCGCACACCTATCTATCACTGAGACACGCGCACGCCTATCTATCACTGAGACACGGGCACGCCTATCTATCACTGAGACACGGGCACGCCTATCTATCACTGAGACACGCGCACACCTATCTATCACTGAGACACGCGCACACCTATCTATCACAGAGACACGGGCACACCTATCTATCACTGAGACACGCGCCTATCTATCACTGAGACACGCGCACACCTATCTATCACTGAGACACGCGCACGCCTATCTATCACTGAGACACGCGCACACCTATCTATCACTGAGACACGCGCGCACACCTATCTATCACTGAGACACGGGCACACCTATCTGTCACTGAGACACGGGCACACCTATCTATCACTGAGACACGTGCACACCTATCTATCACTGAGACACGGGCACACCTATCTATCACTGAGACACGCGCACACCTATCTATCACTGAGACACGCGCACACCTATCTATCACTGAGACACGCGCACACCTATCTATCACTGAGACACGCGCACACCTATCTATCACTGAGACACGCGCACACCTATCTATCACTGAGACACGCACCTATCTATCACTGAGACACGGGCACACCTATCACTGAGACACGCGCACACCTATCTATCACTGAGACACGCGCACACCTATCTATCACTGAGACACGCGCGCACCTATCTATCACTGAGACACGGGCACATCTATCTATCACTGAGACACGCGCGCACCTATCTATCACTGAGACACGGGCACACCTATCTATCACTGAGACACGCGCACGCCTATCTATCACTGAGACACGCGCGCGCCTATCTATCACTGAGACACGGGCACACCTATCTATCACTGAGACACGCGCACGCCTATCTATCACTGAGACACGCGCACGCCTATCTATCACTGAGACACGCGCACGCCTATCTATCACTGAGACACGGGCACATCTATCTATCACTGAGACACGCGCACACCTATCTATCACTGAGACACGGGCACGTCTATCTATCACTGAGACACGGGCACACCTATCTATCACTGAGACACGGGCACACCTATCTATCACTGAGACACGCGCGCACCTATCTATCACTGAGACACGCGCGCACCTATCTATCACTGAGACACGCGCGCACCTATCTATCACTGAGACACGGGCACACCTATCTATCACTGAGACACGGGCACACCTATCTATCACTGAGACACGCGCACACCTATCTGTCACTGAGACACGCGCACGCCTATCTATCACTGAGACACGCGCACGCCTGTCTATCACTGAGACACGGGCACACCTATCTGTCATTGAGACACGGGCACACCTATCTGTCACTGAGACACGGGCACACCTATCTGTCACTGAGACACGGGCACACCTATCTATCACTGAGACACGCGCACGCCTATCTATCACTGGGACACAGGCACACCTATCTATCACTGAGACACCTATCTATCACTGAGACACACGCACACCTATCTATCACTGAGACACGCGCATGCCTATCTATCACTGAGACACGCGCACACCTATCTATCACTGAGACACGCGCACATCTATCACTGAGACACGCGCACACCTATCTATCACTGAGAAGCGCACACCTATCTATCACTGAGACACGCGCACACCTATCTATCACTGAGACACGCGCACACCTATCTATCACTGAGACACGCGCACACCTATCTATCACTGAGAAGCGCACACCTATCTATCACTGAGACACGCGCACACCTATCTATCACTGAGACGCGCACGCCTATCTATCTCTGAGACACGCGCACACCTATCTATCACTGACACATGGGCACACCTATCTATCACTGAGACACGGGCACACCTATCTATCACTGAGACGCGCGCACACCTATCTATCACTGAGACACGCGCACACCTATCTATCACTGAGACACGCGCACACCTATCTATCACTGAGACACGCGCACGCCTATCTATCACTGAGACATGCGCACGTCTATCTATCACTGAGACACATTCACATACAAAGCAATCTATCGGTCTCACACATACACAGATATCTGTTTCACACACTCAGATATCTCATATTCACAGTTATCTGACTCACACACACACAGCTGTCTGTCACACACACACACACACACACACAGACACACATACACACTTAGCTATCTGTCTCACACACATGCATATATCTCTGATACACACACAAACAGCTGTCTGTAACACACACACACACACTTGGCTATCCATTAACCTTTCTACTCATTACTTCCATTCCCCACTACCCCTCACTGTAAGATACACTCCTACATGTCCCAATCTCACCTCCTTTCTCTCTCTATTCCTGCTACTTGCTGCTGGTGATATGTCTTCTCGCCCTGGCCCCTTTCACATCCCTATGTATTCTTGTCCACGCTTACCTCCTACGTCTGCTAACAACCAGAACCTTAATAACCTCATATCTTGTCCCCGTCTCTCATCATTATTGTCTCTCTCTCATGTGTCCTCTGGAGTGCTCGCTCCCTCTGTAACAAGTACTCACTGCATCGCCCCTTCCTCTCTCGCTCCCTCTGTAACAAGTACTCACTGCATCGCCCCTTCCTCTCTCGCTCCCTCTGTAACAAGTACTCACTGCATCGCCCCTTCCTCTCTCGCTCCCTCTGTAACAAGTACTCACTGCATCGCCCCTTCCTCTCTCGCTCCCTCTGTAACAAGTACTCACTGCATCGCCCCTTCCTCTCTCGCTCCCTCTGTAACAAGTACTCACTGCATCGACCCTTCCTCTCTCGCTCCCTCTGTAACAAGTACTCACTGCATCGCCCCTTCCTCTCTCGCTCCCTCTGTAACAAGTACTCACTGCATCGCCCCTTCCTCTCTCGCTCCCTCTGTAACAAGTACTCACTGCATCGCCCCTTCCTCTCTCGCTCCCTCTGTAACAAGTACTCACTGCATCGCCCCTTCCTCTCTCGCTCCCTCTGTAACAAGTACTCACTGCATCGCCCCTTCCTCTCTCGCTCCCTCTGTAACAAGTATTCACTGCATCGCCCCTTCCTCTCTCGCTCCCTCTGTAACAAGTACTCACTGCATCGCCCCTTCCTCTCTCGCTCCCTCTGTAACAAGTACTCACTGCATCGCCCCTTCCTCTCTCGCTCCCTCTGTAACAAGTACTCACTGCATCGCCCCTTCCTCTCTCGCTCCCTCTGTAACAAGTACTCACTGCATCGCCCCTTCCTCTCTCGCTACCTCTGTAACAAGTACTCACTGCATCGCCCCTTCCTCTCTCGCTCCCTCTGTAACAAGTACTCACTGCATCGCCCCTTCCTCTCTCGCTCCCTCTGTAACAAGTACTCACTGCATCGCCCCTTCCTCTCTCGCTCCCTCTGTAACAAGTACTCACTGCATCGCCCCTTCCTCTCTCGCTCCCTCTGTAACAAGTACTCACTGCATCGCCCCTTCCTCTCTCGCTCCCTCTGTAACAAGTACTCACTGCATCGCCCCTTCCTCTCTCGCTCCCTCTGTAACAAGTACTCACTGCATCGCCCCTTCCTCTCTCGCTCCCTCTGTAACAAGTACTCACTGCATCGCCCCTTCCTCTCTCGCTCCCTCTGTAACAAGTACTCACTGCATCGCCCCTTCCTCTCTCGCTCCCTCTGTAACAAGTACTCACTGCATCGCCCCTTCCTCTCTCGCTCCCTCTGTAACAAGTACAGTACTCACTGCATCGCCCCTTCCTCTCTCGCTCCCTCTGTAACAAGTATTCACTGCATCGCCCCTTCCTCTCTCGCTCCCTCTGTAACAAGTACTCACTGCATCGCCCCTTCCTCTCTCGCTCCCTCTGTAACAAGTACTCACTGCATCGCCCCTTCCTCTCTCGCTCCCTCTGTAACAAGTACTCACTGCATCGCCCCTTCCTCTCTCGCTCCCTCTGTAACAAGTACTCACTGCATCGCCCCTTCCTCTCTCGCTCCCTCTGTAACAAGTACTCACTGCATCGCCCCTTCCTCTCTCGCTCCCTCTGTAACAAGTACTCACTGCATCGCCCCTTCCTCTCTCGCTCCCTCTGTAACAAGTACTCACTGCATCGCCCCTTCCTCTCTCGCTCCCTCTGTAACAAGTACTCACTGCATCGCCCCTTCCTCTCTCGCTCCCTCTGTAACAAGTACTCACTGCATCGCCCCTTCCTCTCTCGCTCCCTCTGTAACAAGTACTCACTGCATCGCCCCTTCCTCTCTCGCTCCCTCTGTAACAAGTACTCACTGCATCGCCCCTTCCTCTCTCGCTCCCTCTGTAACAAGTACTCACTGCATCGCCCCTTCCTCTCTCGCTCCCTCTGTAACAAGTACTCACTGCATCGCCCCTTCCTCCCTCGCTCCCTCTGTAACAAGTACTCACTGCACCGCCCCTTCCTCTCTCGCTCCCTCTGTAACAAGTACTCACTGCATCGCCCCTTCCTCTCTCGCTCCCTCTGTAACAAGTACTCACTGCATCGCCCCTTCCTCTCTCGCTCCCTCTGTAACAAGTACTCACTGCATCGCCCCTTCCTCTCTCGCTCCCTCTGTAACAAGTACTCACTGCATCGCCCCTTCCTCTCTCGCTCCCTCTGTAACAAGTACTCACTGCATCGCCCCTTCCTCTCTCGCTCCCTCTGTAACAAGTACTCACTGCATCGCCCCTTCCTCTCTCGCTCCCTCTGTAACAAGTACTCACTGCATCGCCCCTTCCTCTCTCGCTCCCTCTGTAACAAGTACTCACTGCATCGCCCCTTCCTCTCTCGCTCCCTCTGTAACAAGTACTCACTGCATCGCCCCTTCCTCTCTCGCTCCCTCTGTAACAAGTACTCACTGCATCGCCCCTTCCTCTCTCGCTCCCTCTGTAACAAGTATTCACTGCATCGCCCCTTCCTCTCTCGCTCCCTCTGTAACAAGTACTCACTGCATCGCCCCTTCCTCTCTCGCTCACTCTGTAACAAGTACTCACTGCATCGCCCCTTCCTCTCTCGCTCCCTCTGTAACAAGTACTCACTGCATCGCCCCTTCCTCTCTCGCTCCCTCTGTAACAAGTACTCACTGCATCGCCCCTTCCTCTCTCGCTCCCTCTGTAACAAGTACTCACTGCATCGCCCCTTCCTCTCTCGCTCCCTCTGTAACAAGTACTCACTGCATCGCCCCTTCCTCTCTCGCTCCCTCTGTAACAAGTACTCACTGCATCGCCCCTTCCTCCCTCGCTCCCTCTGTAACAAGTACTCACTGCACCGCCCCTTCCTCTCTCGCTCCCTCTGTAACAAGTACTCACTGCATCGCCCCTTCCTCTCTCGCTCCCTCTGTAACAAGTACTCACTGCATCGCCCCTTCCTCTCTCGCTCCCTCTGTAACAAGTACTCACTGCATCGCCCCTTCCTCTCTCGCTCCCTCTGTAACAAGTACTCACTGCATCGCCCCTTCCTCTCTCGCTCCCTCTGTAACAAGTACTCACTGCATCGCCCCTTCCTTTCTCGCTCCCTCTGTAACAAGTACTCACTGCATCGCCCCTTCCTCCCTCGCTCCCTCTGTAACAAGTACTCACTGCACCGCCCCTTCCTCCCTCGCTCCCTCTGTAACAAGTACTCACTGCATCGCCCCTTCCTCTCTCGCTCCCTCTGTAACAAGTACTCACTGCATCGCCCCTTCCTCTCTCGCTCCCTCTGTAACAAGTACTCACTGCATCGCCCCTTCCTCTCTCGCTCCCTCTGTAACAAGTACTCACTGCATCGCCCCTTCCTCTCTCGCTCCCTCTGTAACAAGTACTCACTGCATCGCCCCTTCCTCTCTCGCTCCCTCTGTAACAAGTACTCACTGCATCGCCCCTTCCTCTCTCGCTCCCTCTGTAACAAGTACTCACTGCACCGCCCCTTCCTCTCTCGCTCCCTCTGTAACAAGTACTCACTGCATCGCCCCTTCCTCTCTCGCTCCCTCTGTAACAAGTACTCACTGCATCGCCCCTTCCTCTCTCGCTCCCTCTGTAACAAGTACTCACTGCACCGCCCCTTCCTCTCTCGCTCCCTCTGTAACAAGTACTCACTGCATCGCCCCTTCCTCTCTCGCTCCCTCTGTAACAAGTACTCACTGCATCGCCCCTTCCTCTATCGCTCCCTCTGTAACAAGTACTCACTGCATCGCCCCTTCCTCTCTCGCTCCCTCTGTAACAAGTACTCACTGCATCGCCCCTTCCTCTCTCGCTCCCTCTGTAACAAGTACTCACTGCATCGCCCCTTCCTCTCTCGCTCCCTCTGTAAGAAGTACTCACTGCATCGCCCCTTCCTCTCTCGCTCCCTCTGTAACAAGTACTCACTGCATCGCCCTTCCTCCCTCGCTCCCTCTGTAACAAGTACTCACTGCACCGCCCCTTCCTCCCTCGCTCCCTCTGTAACAAGTACTCACTGCACCGCCCCTTCCTCCCTCGCTCCCTCTGTAACAAGTACTCACTGCATCGCCCCTTCCTCTCTCGCTCCCTCTGTAACAAGTACTCACTGCATCGCCCCTTCCTCTCTCGCTCCCTCTGTAACAAGTACTCACTGCATCGCCCCTTCCTCTCTCGCTCCCTCTGTAACAAGTACTCACTGCATCGCCCCTTCCTCTCTCGCTCCCTCTGTAACAAGTACTCACTGCATCGCCCCTTCCTCTCTCGCTCCCTCTGTAACAAGTACTCACTGCATCGCCCCTTCCTCTCTCGCTCCCTCTGTAACAAGTACTCACTGCATCGCCCCTTCCTCTCTCGCTCCCTCTGTAACAAGTACTCACTGCATCGCCCCTTCCTCTCTCGCTCCCTCTGTAACAAGTACTCACTGCACCGCCCCTTCCTCTCTCGCTCCCTCTGTAACAAGTACTCACTGCATCGCCCCTTCCTCTCTCGCTCCCTCTGTAACAAGTACTCACTGCACCGCCCCTTCCTCTCTCGCTCCCTCTGTAACAAGTACTCACTGCATCGCCCCTTCCTCTCTCGCTCCCTCTGTAACAAGTACTCACTGCATCGCCCCTTCCTCTCTCGCTCCCTCTGTAACAAGTACTCACTGCATCGCCCCTTCCTCTCTCGCTCCCTCTGTAACAAGTACTCACTGCATCGCCCCTTCCTCTCTCGCTCCCTCTGTAACAAGTACTCACTGCATCGCCCCTTCCTCTCTCGCTCCCTCTGTAACAAGTACTCACTGCATCGCCCCTTCCTCTCTCGCTCCCTCTGTAACAAGTACTCACTGCATCGCCCCTTCCTCTCTCGCTCCCTCTGTAACAAGTACTCACTGCATCGCCCCTTCCTCTCTCGCTCCCTCTGTAACAAGTACTCACTGCATCGCCCCTTCCTCTCTCGCTCCCTCTGTAACAAGTACTCACTGCATCGCCCCTTCCTCTCTCGCTCCCTCTGTAACAAGTACTCACTGCATCGCCCCTTCCTCTCTCGCTCCCTCTGTAACAAGTACTCACTGCATCGCCCCTTCCTCTCTCGCTCCCTCTGTAACAAGTACTCACTGCATCGCCCCTTCCTCTCTCGCTCCCTCTGTAACAAGTACTCACTGCATCGCCCCTTCCTCTCTCGCTCCCTCTGTAACAAGTACTCACTGCACCGCCCCTTCCTCTCTCGCTCCCTCTGTAACAAGTACTCACTGCATCGCCCCTTCCTCTCTCGCTCCCTCTGTAACAAGTACTCACTGCATCGCCCCTTCCTCTATCGCTCCCTCTGTAACAAGTACTCACTGCATCGCCCCTTCCTCTCTCGCTCCCTCTGTAACAAGTACTCACTGCATCGCCCCTTCCTCTCTCGCTCCCTCTGTAACAAGTACTCACTGCACCGCCCCTTCCTCCTCGCTCCCTCTGTAACAAGTACTCACTGCATCGCCCCTTCCTCTCTCGCTCCCTCTGTAACAAGTACTCACTGCATCGCCCCTTCCTCTCTCGCTCCCTCTGTAACAAGTACTCACTGCATCGCCCCTTCCTCTCTCGCTCCCTCTGTAACAAGTACTCACTGCATCGCCCCTTCCTCTCTCGCTCCCTCTGTAACAAGTACTCACTGCATCGCCCCTTCCTCTCTCGCTCCCTCTGTAACAAGTACTCACTGCATCGCCCCTTCCTCTCTCGCTCCCTCTGTAACAAGTACTCACTGCATCGCCCCTTCCTCTCTCGCTCCCTCTGTAACAAGTACTCACTGCACCGCCCCTTCCTCTCTCGCTCCCTCTGTAACAAGTACTCACTGCATCGCCCCTTCCTCTCTCGCTCCCTCTGTAACAAGTACTCACTGCACCGCCCCTTCCTCTCTCGCTCCCTCTGTAACAAGTACTCACTGCATCGCCCCTTCCTCTCTCGCTCCCTCTGTAACAAGTACTCACTGCATCGCCCCTTCCTCTCTCGCTCCCTCTGTAACAAGTACTCACTGCATCGCCCCTTCCTCTCTCGCTCCCTCTGTAACAAGTACTCACTGCATCGCCCCTTCCTCTCTCGCTCCCTCTGTAACAAGTACTCACTGCATCGCCCCTTCCTCTCTCGCTCCCTCTGTAACAAGTACTCACTGCATCGCCCCTTCCTCTCTCGCTCCCTCTGTAACAAGTACTCACTGCATCGCCCCTTCCTCTCTCGCTCCCTCTGTAACAAGTACTCACTGCATCGCCCCTTCCTCTCTCGCTCCCTCTGTAACAAGTACTCACTGCATCGCCCCTTCCTCTCTCGCTCCCTCTGTAACAAGTACTCACTGCATCGCCCCTTCCTCTCTCGCTCCCTCTGTAACAAGTACTCACTGCATCGCCCCTTCCTCTCTCGCTCCCTCTGTAACAAGTACTCACTGCATCGCCCCTTCCTCTCTCGCTCCCTCTGTAACAAGTACTCACTGCATCGCCCCTTCCTCTCTCGCTCCCTCTGTAACAAGTACTCACTGCATCGCCCCTTCCTCTCTCGCTCCCTCTGTAACAAGTACTCACTGCATCGCCCCTTCCTCTCTCGCTCCCTCTGTAACAAGTACTCACTGCATCGCCCCTTCCTCTCTCGCTCCCTCTGTAACAAGTACTCACTGCATCGCCCCTTCCTCTCTCGCTCCCTCTGTAACAAGTACTCACTGCATCGCCCCTTCCTCTCTCGCTCCCTCTGTAACAAGTACTCACTGCACCGCCCCTTCCTCTCTCGCTCCCTCTGTAACAAGTACTCACTGCATCGCCCCTTCCTCTCTCGCTCCCTCTGTAACAAGTACTCACTGCATCGCCCCTTCCTCTCTCGCTCCCTAAATGTCTTTGATCTGACAGAATCTTGGCTCTGCACTCCCCTATGGTGGCCTTTCCTTCTCTCATCCTTCTCGCCTGCATGGTCGATTTCTTCTCTCCCTCCACTGCCATTTCCAGGAATGATCTGTTCCTGCTTCTCCGTCCTTCCCACCCTTTGAGTTCCATGCTTTCCGTTTTTTTTACTCTTTCCCTTTTCTCTGTGACTTTGAATCCTGGCTGTCCTTCTTTCTCTCCTGTGACTCTCCAACCCTCCTCCTAGGAGACTTTAATTGTCATATTGATGACTCGTCTGTCTACTGGGCTTCCCATTTTCTCTCCCTCCCTTCCTGACCATGGACCCATAATGACAGCCTCTTCTTAGACCTTGTCTTTACTAAAAACTATTCTAGTTCTGACTTTTCTATCTCCCCTTTTCTGCTCTCTGACCATCACCTATTCGCCTTTGCTGTCTCCAAATCATCCTCTGCTACACCTGTCTCCCCCCATTATTCCAGAGACGTGTGGACCATGGATAATCAAGCTCTGAATCCGGCCTCGGCTGTAAACTCTCTTCTCTGTTCTTCTCTGACGCCAACGTTCTTGTCCCCACCTACAACTCTATCCTTTCCATGTGCCTGGACCTGCCTGCTCCCCTTTTCTACGGGCCTCTAACCTTTAACGCTGGCTCAATACTCTGACACGCGGTCTATGCTCCCGCACTCGCTCCTCTGAGCGTCTATGGAGGAGGCCTCTCACTCAACTCAGCACTATTTTTAGCCAAGCAAAGTTATTTCTCTACACTCATAAGCACTCACAGATCTAACTCACAGCATCTTTTCTCTGTGTTATAACACTCCCCTTAAACCATCTACTAACTGTCTCTCCCCCTTTATCTCTCCCCCAACTTTTGCTGACTACTTTAAAGAAAGGTACACGATATCACACGAGAGACCCACTGCGTGCCTTCCTCTACACTTTGTCTCCTGAGTCCCCTTCATCTACTCGAGATGATTTCTCTCCTGTAACAGAGGAAGACGTATCTCAGTTACTCTTCTCCTTTCCCTCTCCTCCCTGTACTTACTCACATTTTCAACTCTTCCATTGGTATACTGTATTCCCTTCCCCGTTTAAACATTGCGGTTGTGCGACCTATTCTCATGACAAACACCCTTGATGCCACTACCCCATCTAACAGTCTCCCTGTCTCTCTCCTGCCTTTTGCCTATAATCTTCTGGAACGGTTTGTATGTTCCTGTATGTTACTTTCCTCAGCTACCAGACCTTCTCCAATCAGGTTTTCACACTGCTCACTACACATTGCTAAATCCCAGGGACATTACTCCCTCCACACTCCCCACTGTCTCATGGGTTTCTTCCTACCTCACATCGTTCCTTTAGTTGATCTATCTGCCTTGGTGACCTTATTAATTTGTTTGGCTTCAAGTATCAATGCGAGACAGCTGTAGTTTTGAAAGAAATAAGACTGGTGGCGGCTTTGAGGGTCTCTGGTAGGTTGTTCCAGTTGTGAGGTGCACGGTAAGAGAAGGAGGAGCGGCCGGATACTTTGTTGAACTTTAAGACCGCGAACAGTCTTTTGGAGTCAGATCACAGAAGATAAGTGCTGCATGTGGTAGGGGTGAGGAGCTTGTTCAGATAGATGGGTAGCTTCCCCAGAAAGTATTCGAAGGCAAGACAGGAAAAATGTACTTTGCGTCTGGACTCAAGTGCTGGCCAATCTAGGTCTTGGAGCATTTGGCAGTGCTGTGTGTTGTAGTTACATTGCAGGACAGAGTGTTATATTGAGCTGTAGAGGGTTTTAGTTTAAGGTGAGTTTGGGGTGCTGTACCATACTATGTCCCCATAGTCTATAATTGGCATTAGCACCTGCTGTGCCCTGCGCTTTCTGACCAGCGGGCTCAGTGAGGATTTGTTCCTATAAAGTACACAGAGTTTGGCGCAGGTTTTGGATGTCGGGGTATCCAGCTTTGTAATTGTATTGTAATGCTGTAAAATTATACAACGCTGCGTAACTGGTTGGAACTATAAAAATATACATTTTTCTCAAACACACACAGCTTCCTGTCACAGACACACACAAATACATGGCTATCTATCACACACAGCTATCTCTCATAGACATACAGCTATCTGTCACACTCACACACAGCTTCCTGTCACAGACACACACAAATACATGGCTATCTATCACACACAGCTATCTCTCATAGACATACAGCTATCTGTCACACTCACACACAGCTTCCTGTCACAGACACACACAAATACATGGCTATCTATCACACACAGCTGTCTCTCATAGACATACAGCTATCTGTCACACTCACACACAGCTTCCTGTCACAGACACATACAAATACATGGCTATCTATCACACACAGCTATTTCTCATAGACATACAGCTATCTGTCACACTCACACACAGCTTCCTGTCACAGACACACACAAATACATGGCTATCTATCACACACAGCAATCTCTCATAGACATACAGCTATCCGTCACACTCACACACAGCTTCCTGTCACAGACACACACAAATACAGAGCTATCTATCACACACAGCTATCTCTCATAGACATACAGCTATCTGTCACACTCACACACAGCTTCCTGTCACAGACACACACAAATACAGAGCTATCTATCACACACAGCTATCTCTCATAGACATACAGCTATCTGTCACACTCACACACAGCTTCCTGTCACAGACACACACAAATACAGAGCTATCTATCACACACAGCTATCTCTCATAGACATACAGCTATCTGTCACACTCACACACAGCTTCCTGTCACAGACACACACAAATACATGGCTATCTATCACACACAGCTATCTCTCATAGACATACAGCTATCCGTCACACTCACACACAGCTTCCTGTCACAGACACACACAAATACAGAGCTATCTATCACACACAGCTATCTCTCATAGACATACAGCTATCTGTCACACTCACACACAGCTTCCTGTCACAGACACACACAAATACAGAGCTATCTATCACACACAGCTATCTCTCATTTACATACAGCTACCTGTTACAAATATACACAGCTTACACACACACACACATACACACATACACACACACACACACACACACACACACACACACACACACACACACACACACACACACACACACACACACACACACACACACACTGTCCGTCCCCCCACACACACTCACATTGTCCCCATCATACACACACACACACACACACAGTCCCCCACCCTCACACACACACTGTCCCCCTCCCTCACACACACACACTGTCCATCCCCCCCACACACTCACACTGTCCCCATCATACACACACACCCACACTGTCCCCCTCCCTCACACCCACACTGTCCCCCTCCCTCACACACACACTGTCCCCCTCCCTCACACACACTGTCCCCCTCCCTCACACACACTGTCCCCCTCCCTCACACACACTGTCCCCCTCCCTCACACACACTGTCCCCCTCGCCACACACAAACACACACACACACACACACACACACACACACACACACTGCCCCCTCCCTCACACACACTGTCCCCCTCGCCACACACAAACACACACACACACACACACACACACACACACACACACACACACACACACACACACACACACACTGTCCCCCTCCCTCACACACACACTGTCCCCCTCCCTCACACACACTGTCCCCCTCCCTCACACACACTGTCCCCCTCCCTCACACACACACTGTCCCCTCCCTCACACACACACTGTCCCCCTCCCCCACACACACTGCCCCCTCCCTCACACACACACTGTCCCCCTCCCTCACACACACACTGTCCCCTCCCTCACACACACACTGTCTCCCTCCCTCACACACACACTGCCCTCACACACACACACACACACACACACACACACACACACACACACACACACACACACACACACTGCCCCCTCCCTCACACACACACTGTCCCCTCCCTCACACACACACTATCCCCATCCCTCACACACACACTGCCCCCCCCTCACACACATACACAGCTATTTATCACACACAGCTATCTGTCTCACACACACAGCTATCTGTCTCCCGCAGTGAGCTGGAGGAAGATCCCTACTTCACAGACGGGTTCCCTGACACCGGGTTTCGCCAAACAGAGAGAAACCCAGCACGGGGATTGGAGCCTCTGGGGAGAGAGGGGAGTGTGAGGAGGTAAGGGTGAGGGGGAAGAGAGTTGGGGAAGTTGGAGATAGGGAGAGAGAGGGGAAGAGGTGAGGGGAAGAGAGAGGAAATAGGAAATAGGGAGGAGACAAAGAGGAGGCAAGTGGGGGAAAGGAGTTTAGAGTGAGGGTGGAACAGAGGGGAGGTGAGGGGGAAAGAGGGGAGGTGTGGGGGAAAGAGGGGAGGTGAGGGGGAAAGAGGGGAGGTGTGGGGGAAAGAGGGGAGGTGAGGGGGGAAAGAGGGGAGGTGAGGGGGAAAGAGGGGAGGTGAGGGGGAAAGAGGGGAGGCGAGGGGGAAAGAGGGGAGGTGTGGGGGAAAGAGGGGAGGTGAGGGGGTAAGAGGGGATGTGTGGGGGAAAGAGGAGTTTAGAGTGAGGGTGGAACAGAAGGGAGGTGTGGGGGAAAGAGGGGGAGGTGTGGGGGAAAGAGGGGAGGTGTGGGGGAAAGAGGGGAGGTGTGGGGGAAAGAGAGGAGGTGTGGGTGAGAGAGGGGAGGTGTGGGGGAAAGAGGGGAGGTGTGGGGGAAAGAGTGGAGGTGTGGGGGAAAGAGGGGAGGTGTGGGTGAGAGAGGGGAGGTGTGGGGGAAAGAGGGGAGGTGTGGGGGAAAGAGGGGAGGTGTGGGTGAGAGAGGGGAGGTGTGGGGGAAAGAGGGGAGGTGTGGGGGAAAGAGGGGAGGTGTGGGGGAGAGAGGGGAGGTGTGGGGGAAAGAGGGGAGGTGTGGGGGAAAGAGGGGAGGTGTGGGGGAGAGAGGGGAGGTGTGGGGGAAAGAGGGGAGGTGTGGGGGAAAGAGGGGAGGTGTGGGGGAAAGAGTGGAGGTGTGGGGGAAAGAGGGGAGGTGTGGGGGAAAGAGGGGAGGTGTGGGGGAAAGAGTGGAGGTGTGGGGGAAAGAGGGGAGATGTGGGGGAGAGAGGGGAGGTGTGGGGGAAAGAGCGGAGGTGTGGGTGAGAGAGCGGAGGTGTGGGTGAGAGAGGGGAGGTGTGGGTGAGAGAGGGGAGGTGTGGGGGAAAGAGTGGAGGTGTGGGGGAAAGAGGGGAGGTGTGGGGGAAAGAGGGGAGGTGTGGGGGAAAGAGTGGAGGTGTGGGGGAAAGAGGGGAGGTGTGGGGAAAAGAGGGGAGGTGTGGGGGAAAGAGGGGAGGTGTGGGGGAAAGAGGGGAGGTGTGGGGGAAAGAGGGGAGGTGTGGGGGAAAGAGGGGAGGTGTGGGGGAAAGAGCGGAGGTGTGGGGGAAAGAGGGGAGGTGTGGGGGAAAGAGGGGAGGTGTGGGGGAAAAAGGGGAGGTGTGGGGGAAAGAGGGGAGGTGTGGGGGAAAGAGGGGAGGTGTGGGTGAGAGAGGGGACTTGTGGGGGAAAGAGGGGAGGTGTGGGGGAAAGAGGGAGGTGTGGGGAGAGAGGGGAGGTGTGGGGGAGAGAGGGGAGGTGTGGGGGAAAGAGGGGAGGTGTGGGGGAAAGAGGGGAGGTGTGGGGGAGAGAGGGGAGGTGTGGGGGAAAGAGGGGGACGCGTTGTGGGGGAAAGAGGGGAGGTGTGGGGGAAAGAGGGGAGGTGTGGGGGAAAGAGGGGAGGTGTGGGGGAAAGAGGGGAGGTGTGGGGGAAAGAGGGGAGGTGTGGGGGAAAGAGGGGAGGTGTGGGTGAGAGAGGGGAAGTCGGGGCGAGACGGCAGGTGAGGTGAGAAAAGGAAGTGAGGAAGGTGAGAGAAATGAGGTGAAGAAGGAGAGCGACAGAGGTGATGGGGAGAGAGGCAGTGAATGGGGACTGAGAGGGTAGTTGATGGAGGAGAGAAAGGAGATAAGGAGGGGGGAAGAGAGAGTTGGTGAGGGAGGGGGGGGGAGGAGATAAAGAGGGAGGTGGAAAGAGGAGATCTCATTGCCCCACAAGTTTGCAATCTCTGGATTAGTAAATCTGGTGTTTCTCTCCCCCTCTGTCACTCTCTCACTCTTTCTTTTACTTGATTTCCCCTTAACGCTCTCTCTTTCACCATCTCTCCCTCTTCACCTCCCTCTCTCTTGCTCTCCACCCCTCTCCCTATCCCCTCTCTTTCTTTCTCTCTCCCTCTTCATCTCTCACTCTCTCTCACACACACTTTCTCTCAGTTTCTTGTCCCTGGTCCCTGAAGAGATGAAATCATCAGACTCTGGATATGACACCTACTTACAGGACGCTCTCGTGCAGGTAAGACATCGCCACACGAGCTAACTCTGTGCTGTGTGACACCCTTCTATGGTGACACATGTCTGCTGTGCTGGAGATGTGTGCTGATGCAGTCCCTCTCCCCACAGTTCCAGGATTGCTGCCATGTGGCATCACACTGGGACTGGCCCGTATCCCCGCGGCCACTGGGCCAGGGACTCTGCGGGCAGGAATTTTATGAAGGTCACTTCCTGGGTGTCCTACTTGACCGACTGGGGGAAATCCTGGACCAGGTACTGACCACCCCAATTCTACTTGACACTGAGACACACACACATACACTGTCCCCTCCCTCTCACACACACTGTCCCCATCCATCACACACACTGTCCCCATCCAACACACACTGTCCCCATCCATCACACACACACACTGTCCCCATCCATCACACATACACTGTCCCCCTCCCTAACACACTATCCCCTCCCTCACACATACACTGTCCCCCTCCCTCACACAAACACTGTCCCTCTCCCTCACACACACTGTCCCCTCCCTCACACATACACTGTCCCTCTCCCTCACACACACTGTCCCCTCCCTCACACATACACTGTCCCCCTCCCTCACACACACACTGTCCCTCTCCCTCACACACACTGTCCCCATCCCTCACACATACACTGTCCCCCTCCCTAACACACTATCCCCTCCCTCACACATACACTGTCCCCCTCCCTCACACACACACTGTCCCCTCCCTCACACAAACACTGTCCCTCTCCCTCACACACACTGTCCCCTCCCTCACACATACACTGTCCCTCTCCCTCACACACACTGTCCCCTCCCTCACACATACACTGTCCCTCTCCCTCACACACACTGTCCCCTCCCTCACACATACACTGTCCCTCTCCCTCACACACACTGTCCCCTCCCTCACACATACACTGTCCCTCTCCCTCACACACTATCCCCTCCCTCACACATACACTGTCCCCCTCCCTCACACAAACACTGTCCCTCTCCCTCACACACACTGTCCCCTCCCTCACACATACACTGTCCCTCTCCCTCACACACACTGTCCCCTCCCTCACACATACACTGTCCCCCTCCCTCACACACACACTGTCCCTCTCCCTCACACACACTGTCCCCATCCCTCACACATACACTGTCCCCCTCCCTAACACACTATCCCCTCCCTCACACATACACTGTCCCCCTCCCTCACACACACACTGTCCCCTCCCTCACACAAACACTGTCCCTCTCCCTCACACACACTGTCCCCTCCCTCACACATACACTGTCCCTCTCCCTCACACACACTGTCCCCTCCCTCACACATACACTGTCCCTCTCCCTCACACACACTGTCC